>NC_052048.2:172081597-172381597 GCF_903992535.2 Arvicola amphibius
CTACATCTCAGTTTGGATTTTCCACCTGGATTTACTCTGCCCTATCACAGGCCAAAACAGCTTCTTTATTCATTAACCAATAAAAGCAACACATATACAGAAGGACTTTCCACACCATTTTCAGATGCTAGTTTTTAATTTTTATGTATGTGTATGACAGTGTATATGTAGGTCAAAAAACTTGAAAGGAGATAAGGTAAGGAAAATGTGTGTGTGTGTGTGTGTGTGTGTGTGTGTGTGTGTGTATGTGTGTATGTGTGTATGTGTGTGTGTGTAACAACAATTAAAGAAAAAGAGGCCATCGATTTGAAAGACAGCAAAGGAATGGGTACATGGTAGGGCACTCCTAGATATATAAATATAACCTGCTTAGTCTGTATAATGTTTCTTGTGTTTTTTAATAGCTGACCATTTGGTATTACATAACCAATTGGTGTGCTCTTCCCTGGGGAAAAACTATTTCTGATGCTCTTAGCATTCTTCAGCTGTGTGTAGCTCTTTGTGTAGGGTTGAAGCCTCATGAAGTTTTCCGCTTGCACGTTAGCATGCAAGTTGGTGACATCTTTGTTAAGATCACAGTTAAGAAGCCTCATTGGAAGGCAGCTATGCTCACCACTATACCACCAGTGCAGATAAGTTTTGTGAGAACTTTTTTGGTTTTGCGAGACAGGGTTTCTCTGTAGCTTTGGTGCCTGTTCTGAAACTAGCTCTTGTAGACCAGGCTGGCCTTGAACTCATAGCGATCCACCTGCCTCTGCCTCCCAAGTACTGGGATTAAAGGCATGCTCCACCACTGCCTGGCTTTTTTTTTGTCAGATTTGTTAATTTTATTTATTTTTTTAATGTGTGAGTGTTTTTGTTGTATGTATATATGTGTCCACAGAGGTCAGAACAGGGCAACAGATCCCATTAACTGGAGCTACAGATGCTTGTGATACACCATATGGCTAATAGGACTCAAGTTCTTTGTAAACCCAACAAGTGCTCTTAGCAATGCTGGCTCTGAGTCATCTCTTCAGCTCCCACAAAAAATTGAATTTCTAATGTACTGCTTATGGCATGACATTTATGTAACAAGCACAACTGACTGCGATGCCCTTTCCCATAGGAACAGTTTCCAGTTATAATTACACATGAATTATACACTCAGTACACAAAGCTATCATTAGTGACTTAGTACAAGAGAAGGGAATGAGATGGTGGTGAGCAGTGGTCAGTTCCCCCTATGTCCCTTTGGGCATATTTTTATTCCTAAATTTTCCTTTCTCTACTCTTCCTGAACAGTGGAAGCTGTATTCACCCTGGAGCTTCAAGGCTGGGACCACACTATACTCATAGTTGAAGTTTCTAAAAACCTTTTTTGAATAAAACAGAATACTATTCAATTATGCCTGATCGGAGATAGAGAGGAATCACTTGGACAGTCACCTCAGTGAAGACATACCTGGGCCTGCCACCTGTGATCCAAACAGAAGTCTCAACAGTGTGTTTGTTTACAAATGATTCTCCAGTTAACTAAAATATAAATTCTTTAAAAATTTTATTAGCATTTATTAATTGTACAAAACAATTGGTTTCATTATAACATCTTTTGCATTTATAGAATATATGATGATCCTCAGCAATTCCTATTCCCCTTTCTACCATTCCCCTTTCTCTACCTGAAAGTCCTCTTTCTATTTCTTTAAAATTTCTTTAATTATTGTTGTTACAAGTAGACATACAAATGAATATATAAATACAATCTGCTGAATTTATTGAAGTCTCTTTTATCCAGAAATTAGGCCAGCCATGCCTGCTGGTTTCCTGGTTTCGTTTGATTGGAGAGTTTTATTTCCATCTTTCCATTGTATGACTGTTTCTCTCGTTACTCCTGAGTTTCCTGTAGATAACAGAAAGATAGATTCTGTTTTTTAATCCATCCAGTAAGTGTCTTTTGTTTGGAATATTGAGGCTATTGATATTTGAAGTTATTATTGGGAAGTATGGGTTTATTTTAGTTATTTAAAAGATTTTGCTTTTTATTTTCTTTCTTATACGTTGTCTTTTAGTAGTTACATTTAATTTAATTTCTTTCTATTATCTCTTGGTTATGCTTATTTCTCTATTCATTCCAAAGAGTCACTTCTAGTATTTGCTACACGTAGGGCTGGCTTGGTAAAGGTGAATCCTTTTATATGTTTGTACCATGGAATTTTTTTCTTTTTAGTTATGGCAGATACTTTTGTAGGGAATATAGTCTGGGTTAGCATCCAGTCTTTTAGATCTTAGAATACATTGCTCCAGGTTCTTCTGGCTTTTAAAATTTCCACTGAGAAACCAACTGTTATTCTGATGGGCTTTCCTTTATATTTGACCTGTATTTTTTGTTCTTTCAATACTTATTTTTCTTCTGCATATTTACTGTTTTAACTATTAAATATACCATGGGAATGATTTTTTCCTGATTCTATCTATTTGGTGCTCTGTGCTTCTTGAATGTGTACTACTTTATCTTTCCTTAGTTCAGGCAATTTTTCTTCTAGACTTCCCTTAAAGACCTGCTTTATGCTTTTGTCCTTTGTCCCCGTGGTTCAAGGATTTGGTCTTTTCATAATCCTTTTAAGCATTTCATATTCTTTGCTTGTGTGATCTAATTCCTCTAGTTCATCTCCATGGTTTTTTCTTCTACTTGAAACATTCTACTTGTGTGGCTTTTTCTGGAATTTTATAATTGGGGTATTGACCTTTTCACCTGCATCTTCATTTCAGCTTGCGTTCTCTTTAATGTTTTTATCTCTTTACTGATTTCACCATCTGATTCTGGATTGTCTTCATCATTTTATTCTGGGGCATGGTTGTAGTTATTTGGTCATTACTGAATGTGGGTTGCCATTCTAATAAAGTTCATTGGACTGTTTTTCCACTCATCTTTAAACTCTTTGAATCCTTTGATGAAGTTCGTGTTGATTCTTTTACAATCTGTGTCCTAGGTTCATCTAGAAAATTCTCACTGGAGAACATTTCTATAGGGCTGGTAGATTTGGGGGTAGATATACTGTCCTGATTTTTCATATTGTTTGTATTTTCATGAAACCTGTGCATGTGAACTTATCCAGTTGACTTTGTGTTTAATATGATCGTATAATATGCAAATGTATGTATTTCAGTGTATCACTGATATTTTGTTTTAGTTTATTGTACCCATAGTCCATGTTATCCCTTAGTTATCTAGTCTTTTATGTGATATATCTAGTGAAGATAATGTGAAATATTAGATATGTAGTAAATGTTGCTTAAATCAGATAATTTCTGAGAACTCCAATCTTATAAGCTTATTGAGATTTCTAGTTTTCTGGAAGCCTACATGGTTCTACTTCCAGAAACTTCTAGACTCATTGGCATTAATGTCTTTGGGTTTAATATTAGAGTGGTTCTTTAAGTCGTATATCAAAAGTAGTAGCCCACAAACATAAAACACTAATTATTTAATATCAGTTCCTTAGAAATACTCTCTCAAGTGGTGATAAAGTAAAAAGCAATTAAGATATTTCTTTTGTCAAGTCTATAAAGGCAGTGACTAAGTGACCTAAGTGCCTTTCCTCAATATATGTAAGTTTACAAAACAAGCAAGACGATGTGAATGAAAAAATAAACTAAATGACAGAAACAAAAGGAAACTATTGAGTTTATAAAATTATATTATGAGATTTTCAAAGGGATAAAGGTAAAAATAGGGACAGAAAGATTAATTAAATGATTGGTGAACTTCCCCAGGGGAAGAGATGATCTGATCCTCTGGATCTGGAGTTACAGAGTTGTCACCCCTCAAGTAGGTGCTAGAAACTGAACCTAAGTCTTCTGGAAGAGCAGGTGGTGCTCCTAACTGTGGAGTCATCTGTGCCTCCCCCAAAGGGTTTTAACTTTGAGCCTCTCTAAACAGACACAACAAACCAAATTATATACCTCTAATAGACAATGATACAGAGTAAATATTCCAATTCCACATGAAGGGGGTATAGCAAGGAGAGATTTGACTAAAGCCAGAAAACATGAAGTCTTATTGCTTCCTGTATAACATTTTGGGCTTGAGGTAACATGATCCATTCTTCAGCTTTTTTGGGTAGCCCTCTCCTCCATCTTTATTGCTTGTAGTATACATACATGCTCTCTCTCAGGTTGGCTCTGTCAATGCCTGCAGTTTTCCTTGGCATACATCTCACATTCCTAGCCCCCCACCTCTCTCTCTCTCTCTGTATGTGTGTCTCCATTACAATTCAGGCCTCCATTTTACAGATGTATGCACAACCCTCTCAATAGCCCCGTCAAACAAATGTGACCTTATGACATATTCCCTGACCTCAGAAGTGTTCGGGATTCTTGGTAAAAGCATCTATAACTCCATATCCCTTGCGTTCTACCCAACTACAACAAAAGCACTATGTGGGGTACCCCAGGTTCTACTCCAGATTTGTCTCCAGATCCACTGTCTATGGGTATAAACATAAATATTTAGAAGGCAGCTTGACAGTTTGATCATTAACAAAATAATAATAGCACATTCTCCCCTAGTGTCTATGATATCCCCAGCCATGAAATTGTCACTTATGGAGTAGGTTTTAAATCCAATGTTAGTTGCCTTACAATAGACATGCCACTATTACAACAGTTACACTATTACATCTTGCCTGCCTGGCAAATTCGTACTATAGCATGCAGGTGCCTGTGCTGGGTAAGACATTGTCATGTTTTATTTCCTGATAGCATTCATAGTACCCTCTAGCATTATGAAAATAACTAGTATGGAGAAATTTTCTTGTTAAGTTTGAGAATGATTTCCCCTTGTCCCTCAGTCAAATTGTGAGGTGTCTTCACCACGTAGTTATAATGGGTGACCAAGGGCAATGGCAAGAGTGTATATTATTTTGGAATCTTTTGGAGTTTCCATGACTAGTAATTTGTAAGGATGTTTTCAGTAACTCTCTATATATACTGATTAGATTTTTTTTGTTGTTTACTTGACAGAGGCTACAGTTATCTGGGAAGAGCAAATTTAATTGAGGAATTGTCTCCTTAGATTTGCCTGTAGGCAAGTAAGTGGGGGCATTTTCTCCACTAATGAGTGATGTGAGATGGTGTGGGAGAATTGTCTGTATTTTGTCAATCATGTTATAAATAAATGCTGATTGGCCAGGCAGGAAATATAGTTGGGAAAACCAGACAGGAAGTAGAAATGATGTAATGAGAACAGAAGAATTCTGGGAAGGAGGAAGTTGATTCCTCCCCCTCCTGTCCAGACCACTGAAGCAGCAGGATGTGATCTGCAACCACTGAAAAAGGTACTGAGCCACATGGCTAACATAGATCAGAAAAATGGGTTAATCAAGATGTGAGAGTTTGCCACTAAGAGGCTAGAGCTAATGGGCCAATCAGCTTTATAACTTTAGAGACCTATGTGTGATTTTCTTTGGGGCTAAACAGTTGTGGGAACCAGGCAGAACAGAAACCAAACAAACAGGCCTGGGCCCCTTCATTGTTACAGTGAGAGAACCCAATCTACTGGGTGGTGCTATGCCTGGGCAGGTGGTCCTGAGTTAGATAAGAAAGCAAGTTAAGTGAACCAGGGAGAAAAAAAGCCATTAAGCAATATTCCTCCTTCACCTTTAGCTCTTGCCTTCTGTTTCCTGACTGGAGTCCTTGACTGAACTTCCCTCAAGGGTGAACTGTAACACGGAAGTATAGGCAAATTAACCTTTCCTCCCCAAATTGCTTTTGGTCACAGTCTTTAATCATGGCAATACAAATCAAACCAACACATTCCATATACTCTTTATCATTGTGTCTAATCTACTTAGAGTCAAGGTAAGTTCTGACAGGTAAGGACTGACTGCTGCCATGTTGAAACTGTTTACTGCTTGTTTCTCAGCCACTGTGATTCTTTCACTCTCTCCTGCTACCTCCCTCGTGTGGTATGATGGTTGTCTCTATCGGTAGATTTGAGCCGTTCCTATTTTTGTTTTGTCTTTTTAATATAGAATGTTTTCTTTGTAGTTATCATGAGGCTTACATTTACAACAACCACCTTCAGTTGGTAATAAGATTCATTTCACACACCCTTTCTCCACTGATAACCCTTTATTTTCTGTGTTTTTTAATGTGAGAATTTACCCAATTGTGTATATTTTGCAATTTTACCCGTTGTTTTACTTGCATTTTAATCTTTACTGTAGAGATAAAATTACCCAATCACTACAGTCCTAACATAGTCTTTGCTTTGTACTGCCAATACCAATGGGTTTTGTTATTTAATATATAATAATATATATTTAAGTAGCCTTTATTTCTGATAGAATTATAGGCAAAGACAACTATACTGATACTATATCTTCAGCTATTGCTAGTTTGAGTAACTCTTTGGTAGCTTAAATTTTACTAGTGCCTCTTGAATTTTACAAACCCGAATATAAGCATCCATTCTCAGATTAATGAAGTTTATATATTTTATTTAAATAAATCAGTATTAAGCCTCATTTATCTCTTTTCTCAAATTTCTATTATCGGAAAATTTGAACCACAAGTTTGTAATTCTAGCACAAAGGATGCTGAAGCAGAAGATTAGCAGAAAGGTAAAATAATGGAAGAGAATGAAGAAAGTTTATAAGACAAATGAAGCACCAACAGGCTGGTTTGCTGGTTGGTTGGTAAGTTTGTTGATTGGTTAGTGGTTGGTTGACTGTTTTGAGACAATATCTCCCCATAGCTAAGGTGTTGTGTGACCGAATTTTCCTGGGAAGAGGTAATACATCTCACCCTAGATAAGGAACACATGACAGACCAAAGTTCAGATACCACCAAAGTCCAACTTGGTGAACCAATAAGTTTTTGTTTGTTCGTTTTCCCCCCGATGGGATTTCTTATTTATTTATTTATTTAAACAATCTTTTCTCATTTTATATATAATATATAACTACCCTATTTCTGTTCCCCACACCAAACCCACCCTACTCCCTCATCCACTCTGCAGAGAGGGTAAGACGTCCCATAGGGAGTCAACAAAGTTTGGCACATCACTTTGAGGCAAGATCAAGGCCCTTCTATATATAGGCTGAGCAAGGTGTCCTTCAAAAGAGAATGGTCACCAAAAACACAGTTCAAGCACTAGGGATAAATCTTGGTCCCACTGCCAGGGGTCCTATAGACTGCTCCAAACTGTCACCCACATTCAGAGGTTTTAGTTTGGTCCTGTGAGGGTTCCCCAGCTGTCAGTCCAGAGTCAGTGGGCTCCCACTAGCTCAGGTCAACTGATTCTGTGGGTATCTCCATCACGGTCTTGACTCCTTTGCTCATATTATTGTTTCTCCCTCTCTTTTACTGGATTGTGGGAGCTCAGCCCAGTTCTTAGCTGTGGATCTTTGTATCTGCTTGCATCAGTTGCTGAATGAAGGTTCTATGATGACAATTAAGGTAGTCACCATACTGATCACAGGGGAAGACTAATTCAGGCATCCTCTCCACTATCTCTTAGTAACCAACAAGTTTTATTGGGACTACTTGCAGAAGTATTGGTGAGGAGCAGAAATGATTCAAAGTCAGTTGCAGGACCAAAGCCTACCCTAGCATGGCTGACAGCTCACAAATGCTGGGAGATTTGGACACACTGCACAGTCCACAGGTAGCTAAGCAGTTTGGAGAGTGTGTAGCAGGCTTTTCTTTGGTCTACCAACCAACTCCCAAATAATAACGTGGAGACGTATTATTAATTGTGAATGCTCGTCCTTTTCTTATGCTTGTCCCACTAGCACTTATAACCTTAATTAACCTGTTTCTCTTCATCTATGTTTTGCTTCAGGACTTTTTGGCCTTTCTTTCATTCTGTATGTTCTATTCTGTGTCTGTCTTGTTGGCCGTTGGCTGGATGCAGCCTGCCTGGCTGACTGACCTCGGGTAGCTCTCTCTTTTTCTCACTCATTTTCTTCCTTCTTTTCCTCTTTCTCCTTGAGTCTAGATTCCTTCTCCTACTTATTCTTCGCTAAGCTAGTGACCATTCAGGTTTTTATTAGACCAATCAGGTGCCTTAGGCAGCAGGCAAGGTGAAACAGCAACACATCTTTACATAGTTAAACAAATGGAACACATCTATGCATCCCTAACAAATGCAGCATAAACAAATGTAACACATTTTTTGCCTACTTAATGTTCCACAACAAGAGTGTGCTTTCTAGATAGTTGAAAGCCCTTCAAGTAATCAGTAGGTTTTTGTTTTTTTTTCCTGACTGCTTGTCTAGTCTCTGCTTTTTTTCCCCCAGATTGACTTGTCTGAGAGTCTTCTTTACAACTTTTCTCCTCTAAAAGTGAATCTTAGCCGTCTTTATTATTTATTCTGAGGAGGGAGTGACCTAGTGGATCTGGTCAGTTTCAGTGACTTTCTGAGGCTCTTTAGAGTTGTTTAACTTTTGTCTTAAGAACTTGGCTGCAGGATAGAATGTTTCAGTCTCAGAGGAAACTGTTACCCAACTCCTCGTCAGGAGATGTATTCTTTTATGTTGAAATCATTGTTCATAGCTTCCACAAAGTATCGGAAAACCCATGTAAATAAGTGAGGATTTGTTTTGTCTCGGTGTTTCAGAGATTTCAGTAAATGATCGCTTGACTCTGCTGCTCCTGGGCCCCTGTGTGATGATGCAGAACATCGTGATGGAAAGCACTTGTGGGAGCGAACCGGCTGAGCTCATCCTGACAGAGGGCAGAGACTGGGAGAGAGAGGAAAGGAAGGGTGAACTAACATAAACATAAACAAGTAGAAACAAATGTTTCTACTTCACCCTGGTGTCTCACCTGTGTTACCTCAGATCTTCGCAGGCAAAGAAACTGAAGTGGGAATTCTGGGGAAGATTTGAGATTCCGAAAAAATCTGACTGAGTTCTCTGTTTTCCTTTTCTCTCTTTTAAAACTATGGTTTCTGGTACATTCTCTGTCTCATGTTGTATTTTATGGGTGTTTGGGGAGGCAAGGGAGTAAAGCGAGTCCATTCTTCTGACCATTGTGATCTGGTTTCCATAAGGTTATCTAGACTAAATGGAGACATTGAGTCTTTGCAAAGGCTTTCTGGTCCCCGAGAACTTACTTTCACTGGGAGAGAAAATGGAAGTGAAGACTTTCATTTCTGTCATGTGGCCTTCATGTCTCATGACTGTTTTAAGTTGTATGACAGTAGAAAAAATTCGAATTTTCTCCTTCACTTGGTGACAAAAAGTATTAAAAAGAACAAAGTCAGCTTTCATGTCAATTATTTGTGTGGTGGGCTGTTTTTGTCGAGATAATTTAAAACCCAATGTTATGCCCAATGTTTCCTTCACATATATTTATAGAAACAATCCAGTTTTGTGTTCAAGTTATATGAAAGTATGTGTATGTGTGATTACATAGGTACGTGTGACAGTTGAGTGAGGTAATCCTAAACTGGTTATCACAGTGATAACTGTGGGAAGCTGCCATTAGAAAGTCGGGTTTTTATTCAAATGTGCCATTTATTTTTTTTCTAAGAAACTCAATTTAAGTTATCACTGATTCCATCATCAGTTAACTTTCAAAATGAATTTTAAATTTGGCATTATGTAAAGAACTGTGTCTAAAGGCTGGGGAAACTGTCTGCCAGTATCATGCCCATCCGTCCCTGAACTCTGGCCTTTTCCACTTATATACTAGACAATTCGGTCAGCATGATGTGGTTTTTAAAAGCATAAAACATTGACTACTGGCATGACATCAGTAAAGACCTGCTTGTTTTTCTAAAGTAAGCTTATTTATGGTATCTGGCACTCTTATATCTAATAATATATTAATGATATTGCTCTGAAAAGTAAACCCAGATTCATATATAATTAAAAAGAATGAAGCAAAAGGATCCACAGACCTTTTTTTTTTTTGCTTTTTACATATAAAAGTCAAAATGTTAGCTTATTTTGTGGTTTTCTCTGTGAAATCTGGATTTTTTTTTTTACAATGATTTCAGTTTCAAAGAACATTTTGTGTTTGAGTAAAAATAGAACTTAACTGCCTGCTCTCCACACCAAGAAACTAAATAAGAAAACAAGAAAAAGTACTCATTTAGAGCAAGGAAAAAGTTTAACTTTTGTTAAAGCCCCATATGCTGGAGCCCTCGACACTCCTCTGTACTTAAAAAGAGGTTTGCAGGATTTGGGAGGTGGCTTTACTGGGTGAAGAGCTTGCCTAGCAAGTATGAGTACTTGAGACTGAATCCCAGGACTCATCGAAAATGTCTGCAAGTGTTGTCTGAAAAAATATAACTATTGTTTTGTTTGCTTTATTTTGGAAGCGATAGTTCTGTTTTTATTTTAGTTTTGTTTGAGAGAGGGTGTTTATAGTACAGGCTGGCCTTGAACTCACTATGTAACAGGGATAGTCATGAACTCCTGATTTTCCTGCTTCCACCTCTAAAGTATTCAGGTTATAGGCATGTGCCACCTATGTTCTGTCTATGGTTTTTTCATTGTTACAACTTTTAATAGAATTGATATGAATTATCCCTTCCAAAGCGCCAAAAACATCTAAAGAATTCATAATTTCCCAGTGGTCAGAAGCATATCACTTAAGCATATGTATTTCTTTTTCTTATTATTAAGTTTCATACCCAAGACAAATGGCTGAGGTGTCTATTTCAGCATATGAAAGCAGATCCAGGCCTCTCAATCAGGTTCTCCCAGCGTCCCTCAGTTCCTACCTGTTACAGGGTGTGGCTCGAATATCTGGCCCTCCATTTTCTAAACTTTTCCGCCTAGGATCTGGGCTACCCTTCTCCCAGAGGCTCTTCCCTATATAATATAGACAGTTTGGTACATGCCGTTTTTTGTACCTTTGGTCTCTTGCCTGCTGCACCTGGTTTCTCTCACCTCTCCCCACATGGTATGGTCCAGCTCAGCCTAGCTAAGTCCACTCTGGATTCTCCCAGATGTCCTGTCCCTGCTTCTACCCATGCTCTCCCTTTTATCTACAATAAACTTTTTCTTTGTCCGTACTTAGGAGCAGTCATGACCTTTCCTTTCCATTTTACTTCTTTTTCTATTCAATTTTCTCTCTCTCTCTCTCTCTCTCTCTCTCTCTCTCCTTTTTTTTGTTTTTTAAACAGGGTTTCACAGTACAGTCAAATCTGGACTGGAATTCACTTTGTAGACTGAAGTGGCCTCAAACTCATGACAATATCCCGGATCCAGTTCTACTAGATCACATTTAATCCTCATAATGTAAGTTCCTTCACTGTGTTGCTTTCTATCCTCACAGCTGTTAATAGGTTCATCATTCACAAGTCAAGACTTCTCCCCTCCTTTGGAACCAGAAAAAGAGGACCTATCCTCCAGGAGATCCTGCCTTCCAGGAGTTGTGAACCTACAGAAGATTTACAAGACCTCATTAGACCATAGAGAAGTGATTCTGTTTCCTGGGCATCTTCTATGACAACCTAAGTGGCCTCCATTCATGGCCTCTGTCTGCTTGTTGTAACTCTGGTGCTTATCAACATGCTTCTGACCTATCTGCTCCTGAGCTGACAGTAAGAGACTATTTGCTTGTTCATATGCTCACGGTTTTACCTGTGCTGTGCCAGGTCCCCTGGAAGCTAATCACCTGGTTCCCCCAAAATAAAGGAAACTGAAAATTTAACAGATCAGCCTAAGTGTTGAATATGCTCTTCAGAAAATAAGCTAGAAGATATTTGTCTTTTGACTTCCCAGTCTCCCTCATAACCACAGCTGAACTGAATATATGATATTCAGGCTTGTCATGCGCTTTTCACAATTAAACTAAACAATCAGGGTTTTGGAAAGACAAATGTCCCATGGCTGGTCAACTTCCCAGTCCGTACCCAGTACTGAATGTATTGTTCAGTCTTGGTTGGTTGCTGCTGAGGTCAGCCTTTCTTTTTTTAATACAGAAGGGATCTCTGCCGTCTTGTTTATATGAGGACTCTATTATCTAACCAGTCAATCAAATATAGTAAACTTATGATGACTGTGGCTCATTTGACACCAAAAGAGTGAGCCACAGCTTATGGACGGGCAATAATAAAAACTAGACAACCAAACTTTGAGAAAACCTACACCTTTAGTAACTTTCTTTCTCAAGACACTCTTGGAATAGGCCTGGAGAGTGGAGTACCATGCAACCTAATTGACAACTTTACTCCTTTCTCTTAAAAATTTCCCCAAATACCGTTTATATTCTGATGTTACAGAGACAAATTTCTTCATACCAAGACTTTATTTCTAAGAAATTTTATTCCTCAATGAACTGATGATTATTTTTTAGGTTCCTTTGCTCTTAAATTTTGGTGTGCCTGGTACCGTTTAATACTCATAAATTTTAGTGGTCTTCCTACTAGCCACACTTCTATGAGGTACTGCTTGTACATCACACTTCTATGGACTGTGTTGTAGGGGGCTGCTTGTTCGTCCAGGCCACCCAGAACCAAAATAACAACACAGAAACTGTATTAATTAAATCACTGCTTGGTCAGTTAACTCTAACTTCTTATTGGCTAACTCTTACATCTTAATTTAACCCATCTCCAATAATCTGTGCATCACCACAAGGTTGTGGCTGGCTAGCAAAGTTTCAGCACATCTATCTCCAGTGGCGGTGGCTCCATGGCTTCTTTCTGCCTCCGCCTCCTATCTCCCAGAATTCAGTTTAGTTTTCCCCTCCTAGCTCTGTTCTACCCTATCAGGTCAAGGCATTTTCTTTATTCATTAAAAATGAAAGCAACACACAGTCAGAAGGACCTGACTTCTAGAGAAGGAGGTTTAGAGTAGGTAGAAAGGCAGACATCAGCAGTAGGGTGCCATGTGGATCTGCCCTTTTTATAGTTATATACATCCTGGTGGGTTAGTTATGGAGTTACATATGAGGTAACTCTGTCCCTGAGTGATCAAGATGCCTCTTTGTAGTTAGGCTTTCTTGACAGTGCAGTTAGAATATTCCCACTGTATCATAAAGTAGGCTCTAGGACACCCTCCCAACAGCTATATATGTGTTATTGATGAAAATTTCAACAAGTGGAAAAGGGAACCCACAAAAGTGTCTTAATCTTGGTGCATGTATAGTAGTGAAATGAAGGTGATACCAAGGTGGGGAGCTTAGACACAACATCCTAGTGCAACGGAGACTGTAAGAGATTTCTTAGCACTCTACAGTGCAAATTCTCTGTCTTGAATCAGTCTACTTCAAGACTCTGGGGTATACTGCCACTTTGCTGAACAAACTTCTGCCTAAATGCTCTGTGTCTTGTCTAAATTCTTTATCTGAACTCTTTCTGTAGTAGCATGAAACTGAAAATGGAGACATATAATACCTCTGACCTCATGTATTTAATAAGAACAAATATTGTGTATAATTATCTTCAGTCTATGACTATAAGGTATATATGAAAAGATGAACTTAAAGTTTAGGTTTGGGTTTCATACAATATATCTCACCATATGGATGCAAACACTAAAATATAAAGTAAAATCTAAAAACATAAACATTTTAGATATAAAAATATATGGTATAAATTATTATGCTATACAATCTATAGAAGTAGATTAGTGTTGGGTCCCTAGAGGACAGGCCTTCGCACCCCCACTTGATCTGTTTTGCACTCTTGGGGTTGGTTGAAAGCAGGAACAAAAACAGGAACAATCTATTGTTTTCAGCAATGTTTCTAAATATGTTTACCCCTAAGCCATTGAGTTATGGTGATGAGCTTCTTGCTTTTACTGGCTTGGCCTCCCCTGCTGAGGGCTATATATACTATGTAAAAAAGTGGAATAAAGGTTTGTCTGCAGAACCTGAAGTTGTGTTGTGTGTTAATCCTGATGTCCCTCACTCAGAAGAACGACAGTTGCTGTGCTGGCGTGGTGTGCTGGCGTGGCAAAGTGGAGATTTCCATCAAGATCTGAGAAAGAAGGGGTAGCGAACGGCATTGTAGTACGCCGGTAAGGATGGATTGACTTATAAAAATGGGATCCACAAGCAGTAAGAAAGATATCTAAATTGTTAGAGCAACAAGGAACTGTGGTTAAATAGAGAACTATAAGGATTTTCTTTTTTTCTTTTTTTTTTTTTTTTGGTTTTTTGAGACAGGGTTTCCCTGTAGTTTCTAGAGCCTGTCCTGGAATTAGTTCTTGTAGACCAGGCTGGCCTTGAACTCAGAGATCTGCCTGCCTCTGCCTCCTGAGTGCTGGGTGTGTAGTAGGAGCTGCGGGCAGCTTCCCGCCACCCGGCTCCTGGCCGCCTGGCTCCTGCATGGCTAGCTTTACACCCGAAATAATTACACGGAAACTGTATTCTGTTAAACACTGCCTGGCCCATTATTTTCAGCCTCTTACTCACATCTTGATTAACCCATATCTAATAATCTATGTAGCACCACGAAGTGGTGCCTTACCGGGAAGTTTCTAGCATACGTCCATCTTGGGCTGGAGCTTCATTGCCTCTCTTTGTAGAGGCAGGGAAATTGTCTGAGCCATCTACCTCACTTCCTTCTTCCCGTTCTGTCTACTCCGCCCACCTATTTTCTAACCTGTTAGGCCAAGCAGTTTTCTTTATTAATTAACCAATGAAATCAACAGATTGAACAGATTGATAGAAGACCTGCCTCCATCATTTCCCCTTTTTCTGTTTAAACAAAAAAGAAAGGCTTTCACTTTAACATGGTAAAACTACATATAACAAAACAGTTATAAAGCAAGAATTACAGTTACAATATTTATATCTATTTTATCTTTTATCATAACAATGGAAAACTATAACTATCTATCTATTCTTCAGCTCCATCAAAGTCTCCAGAAAGATATAATACTACCTAAGTAAAGAAGAAATAATCAACTTCCAAACTCTAGAAATCAGAGAGACATCTTGCTACCTGGACAATCACCCAAAGTTCTTTTGTACCGTTGGGGCATCCATCTTCGGCCTATAGGCCCATAGTTTTCAGCAGACTTTTCCATGAATCAGGACATTTCAAAGACAGTTCAGTCAGTATCTGCTGTGTCCTGCAGAATGTCTCGCAGACTCTTTTATAAATCAGGAACCCCCCAAAAGATCATTTCACCTTCAGGCAAGTTTAGCAGTCCTTTCTCTGAGGGTTCTCTGTGTCCAGTTTATGCAATAGTCCAGGCAAGAGCAGTTTCTTGCCCAAATGGCTATCACAGTCCATAAGGAGCCTCTTCGATGCCCATCTTCCTTTTGAAGTCGCTGGTACTGCCAGGAGCAGATGTGTCTCATTGTCATGTAAAGCTCTAAGTTATTAAAACATTTAAATGGAATATTCTGTAGTCTTTGAAAGATATTAGGAATGCCTATCTAACTGAAATATATCTCTATTTATCTTGAAAATCTAACATGACTACAAGCTTTACTATTATTGATGACTATCCATTAGCAACCTATATACATTACATTTTTAAAATGAACTACACAATCACAATACCTTAATCAGTATTGGAAATACATATACATAAAACAAAATTGACCTTAAATTTAAATCACTAAAGCAAAATCCATATCAATGCAAATTATTCATCTCCATATCATATCCCCCTTTAAATGTAAAAGAACATTTATAAACAATATTTGGGAATATGGGCGCAGTTATTTCTCTCCAAACTGCTTCCTGCTGAATGGGGATGCTGTTAGTCAGATCTTTCATGGTGTAACCTGTGTGCCAGATTCATCTCAGTCATCAGTAAGGTGAAGTAATTTTCTGAAGGTGTTCACAGCAACCTTTCAGGAGGGCGTGGTCTATCATACCATATTGGGATAGAAGCAATCCATATGGTCTCATTTTCTGTAAAAATAAAAGAATCTCTTTTCCAAAGTATCATATCCTTAGATCCAAATTCTGAAGTCAAGGTATTTTCAAAATATCTATGGTGGATTAGTTCAGCAGCATTTATAAACAAATATCTTTTAGCAGCTGTTGCTTCTTCCTCAGCATTCAAACAATTCAAAGAGAGCATAATAGCATACAGTATCAAGATTCTCTGTGTATTTTCCATCTTTATGCGGCTTTACTTTAACCTCTATTTCTTTTTTTTTTAACTTTTACTTTTTTGAGACAAGTTCTTTGTATATCTTTGTCCTGGAATAACTCTGTAGACCAGGTTGTCCTTGAACTCAGAGGTCTACTTGCCTCAGCCTCCCCAGTACTGGGATTAAAGGTGTGTACTACAACACCTTGAACTCACAGGGATCTGTCTGTCTTTGCCTCCGAGGCATTGGGATTAAAGGTGTGTTCTGCCACACCTTGAAGTCTCACAGAGGTCAATCTACCTCTGCCTCCCAAGTGTTGGGATTAAAGGTGTGTACCACCACAACAAACTACTTCCTTTTTTTTACTTTTAAGAACTTTAACCTTTAGCTTGCATATATTTTTAACACATAGTAAACCATTTAGACATTTTCTTCGACTTTGAATCTTTCTTTTTCTGTATATCTCACTTTTTCTGACCACATGAGTCTTTAATTTACCAAACAATATAAGCAGGATTAAAGCCGTGGCTTTGACAGCTAGATCTGGCCCATGCCTTAGCTTTTCAGCCTCATGGCGGAGGTAACAGCCAGAGCCATGTTTATCACCACAACTCTATGGCATTTCAAGGTCCCATCCGGCAAGCAAGCTGCAGCATTCTGCTCACAGACGACACTCTGTCGGACCGCCTGCCTGAGTCAGAGTTTGCCCTGGCAGGACAGCCCAGAAAGCAGGCATTTTAAAACAGCACAACTTTTTTCCTGCTACAGCTGAAAACTGAAAAGCTTTTCATCAACACTGTTTAAGTGTTTTGTGGCAGGACCTCTTAATGAGCTGCAGGGTTTTGGAGCTGAAGCTGAGTCAGGAAGCCTCTCTTAGATGAGAGCTCTTGCTCAGACCTGAGAAATTGCTGTTATCAAGAAAACATGCTTTACTCTAGTCTTTCCCAAGCTTTCTCAGGCTTTCTTTGGATTCAGTTATCCATGTTGGGTGCCATTCTGTACTAGGAGCTGCGGGCAGTTTCCCGCCACCCGGCTCCTGGCTGCCTGGCTCCTGCATGGCTAACTTTACACCCGAAATAATTACACGGAAACTGTATTCTTTTAAACACTGCCTGGCCCATTATTTTCAGCCTCTTACTCACATCTTGATTAACCCATATCTAATAATCTGTGTAGCACCATGAAGTGGTGCCTTACCGGGAATTTTCTAGCATACGTCCATCTTGGGCTGGAACTTCATCGCCTCTCGTTGTAGAGGCAGGGCAATTAATTAATTTTAATTAATTAAATTAAATTCAGTTAATTTTAAGGAACCAGCTTTGCAATTCTATTGGATTATACACCCACAGGGCATGACAAATAGTCCTACCATATGTCAAACTTATGTTGCTGCTGCTTTGGAGCCTGTCCGCTGTCAGTTTCCACAGTTGAATATTGTTCATTATAAGGATGATTTATTAATAGCAGGGCCTGATCAAGATCAACTGCTCAAGGCTTATACTCAAATGCAACAGGATTTAGAGAAGGCAGGACTGATCATAGCTCCTGAGAAGGTCCAAATGCAAGCCCCACATTCCTACCTTAGGTACCAATTGGTCATGGATGGAATTAAACCAAAAAATTAACTATTGACACCTCTCATCTTAAAACCTTACATGATTGGCAGCAGTTACTGGGAGATGTACAGTGGATAAGACCCTCCCTAACAGTCAAAACAGGTGACTTAAGACCATTGTATGATACGCTCTTGGGAGATCCTGTCCCAACCTCTCCCCTAATACTGACGCCTGAGGCCAGGCAGGCATTAAGGCTTCTTCTGGACAACATTGAAAGGGTCCATCTCCAGCAGATTAATTATGATTAATCATTAAATTTTGTAGTTCTTGCTTCCAATTTTGCCCCTATGGGAGTCTTTTGGCAGGATGGACCTATTTTATGGGTACACATGCCTGCCTCTCCAGCGAGGGTAGTCACCCCATACTATGAAGCTATATTACAATGACTTTGGAAAGCTAAGAAGGTTGCTGCCCAGTCGTTTGGAAAGTAACCTGACAAAATTATAACACCTTATACTAAAGACCAGCTAGCACATTTACAGCAGTACCATGATGGGTGGACCCTTTTTCTCACCCCCTTTTCCAGAACTTTTGATCCTCATTTTCCTCAGCATCCATTAATGGTCCTATTCAAAAATCATCCCGTTATATTCCACCAAGTGATTAGAGGATCTCCCATACCTTCAGCTCATTCTGTCTTTACAGACACTTCCCCTAAAGGTAATGCACTAGTGGTTTCTGGAGGAAAAGTATGGAAATGTCCTGTGGGGGATGTATCAGCCCAAGCTGCAGAGGTAACAGCCTGCCTCATTGCACTCCAGCTCTTCCCTGGAGAACCTGTAAATTTGTATACTGATAGTGTGTATATGGCCCACATCTTTAAGCCATTGGAGACATCTGCATATATATCGCATACCTCTAAGGTCCATCATTTGCTCAGCTGTGTTCAGCATTTGATTTGGCAGCGGACTGAGCCTTTGTTTGTCGGACATATCCGGAATCATACCCAGCTGCCTGGGCCATTGTCAGCAAGTAATGATTTAGCTGATAAATACACACGTGTTTGCTTTACTTCTGACTGTGCCCAAGAAATACATGATAAAGTTCACCTTAATGCGGGCACCCTTCAGCATCATACTCGATGCACGTAAGAAGTAGCACAAGCCATTACATCTTCTTTCCCTCAGTGTGCTCCTTTCTGATGCAGCCCCAATTTAGGAGTTAATCCATGAGGGTTACGACTAAATCAGTTATGGCAGATGATGTTACACACCTGCCTGCTGCAGGGAAACTTAAGTTTGTCCATGTATCAGAAGACACCTTTTCAGGAGTAATTTTCACATCTTTGCATTCAGGAGAACGAGCAAAAGATGCCATTGTACACTGCCTATCTGCTTTTGCCTATAGGCAAACCTGAGGTTATTAAGACAGATAATGGCCCAGTATATATCAGCAAAAAATTTTTATCCTTTTGTTCATTCTATGAAATTTCCCATAAAACAGGCATCTTATATAATCCAATGGGTCAAGCAATTGTGGAAAGAGCCAATCAGATCCTCAAGCAATATTTTCAAAAAATAAAAAGGGGGGAGTTCATATTTTCCTCAGCAACTCAATTATCCACCATTCTCTTTATTTAAAATTTTTTGACTGTGGATGCTGAAGGGCACTCGCCTATGGAGCGCCATACACAAGTTAGGGCTCAGAGCCTAGGATGGGTTTGTTGGAAAGATCTGCATACAGGAAGATGGCTGGAACCAACCCCTTTGTTGGCAAAGATGGGGGGGGGCTGTATGTGTTTTTCCTCAATTTGGGTGCCAGAGCAGTGTGTAAAGCCAGTGACCCATGATGAAGACCATGATGCTCCTTCTGTTTCAGGTGATGACTCTGGTAACACTAACAGAATTATGAGTGATGGGGAGTCTGGTGAGAAACCCTCCACTCTTAATGTCAGTTAGAATTGCATAATACCTATGGTCCCAAACCTGCTCCGTGGTGTTGGGATGCTGATAGAGATTTTAATCTTCACCCCACAGTTATGTGGGGAGGATGTATCACTCAAGAGCCTGATTTGTTATACTGCTGGATGCAATATGACTATTCGATCCTCTGCTTGCATTCCTGCCCCATTTTTCTTTATATTGTGGAATGGCACTTTGCGGGGCGATATTCTTAATTGTTTTTCCAGGATCTGCAAGCTGAGTAATTGCTGGGATGGTTCTGATTGAGTTTTGATCGTTCGAATGCCTGCTGTCATTCCTCTGCTGGTGCTGGTGTCTCAAGAACTTCAGGAGATTGTCCTTTATCGACAGCAAGCGAACAGCTGCAATTGTTGCTGCTATTGCTGTCATTGCCACTGCAGCTATGGTTGCTGGAGTTGCCATTTCACAGATAGCTGTGACTACAGAGACTGTGGATTAGCTGTCTTGAAGGGTTAGCAATTCCTTGCAGACATGGAGTGCTCTGGACTCTCATATTGGACTTGGACTTTTAAATTTAAATCAATAAACTGTGCTTTTGTAAGAACAGGTAGATTCCCTTTGGCTCCTGCAACAAGTGTCTTGTATGTTATACCTGCTAATGTTATAAATGCTTCTGATGTGGTTGAACAGTTGAATGCATATTTGGATGGCCCTTGGAATTCCTCTTTTTTGAATTTCACACTGCAGACAGCTCATCATATTGTTAGTATTAATAGTACACAGGTCCCTGCTGTGTCTGGATCCAGTCAGTAGAATGCCATGGCCCAGCTTGGGGGCTGGGTCCAGCGATTGTCTAGAATGCTCACTTGTACTGATATTGCTATTGGGATTATCCGTTTTTGGATTTTCTGCCGCTTTATGCAGCAGTCCCACATACAGCACACTGTCACTTGACAAGTGTCGCTCGGGTTGTCTTAGGGTACCCAGGAAGTGCCCCAAGTCTGGCTGTAGATGCTGCAGAAGTCATGAGGGATCCCTATGATGAGCAACTGTCCTGGTATAGAGAGATCGCCTAAAACAGGGATTAAGGCCTCTGGTAGATGGGTAAGAGTCTCTATCTGGGGGAGTCCTAAGACAGGGGCTCTCATGCTTTTAAAATAAAAAGGGGGGAATTGTTGGGTCCCTAGAGGACAGGCCTTTGCACCCCCACTTGATCTGTTTTGCACTCTTGTGGTTGGTTGAAAACAGGAACAATCTGTTGTTTTCAGCAATATTTCTAAGGATGTTTACCCCTAAGCCATTGAGTTACGGTGATGAGTTCCTGCTTTTGCTGGCTTGGCCTCCCCTGCTGAGGGCTATATATACTGTGTAAGAAAGTGGAATAAAGGCTTCTCTGCAGAACCTGAAGTTGTGTTGTGTGTTAATCCTCACGTCCCTCACTCAGAAGAATGACAGCTGCCGTGCTGGTGCAGCAGATTAGGAATTGCAGCAGTTGAAAAATAATTGCAATAAGTCAGAAACATCAGAATCAGAAGGTAAGATTTAATTAACTCAGAACTAATGGATATTAGACATTGTCTTTGATGTTGGGAGTCTAAATTTGGTTGTACAGATTATGGCAAAAGTGATTTTTAAGGCAGAATAGAGAAAAAACAAAATCTAAATTAAAGCAGGTAGAGAACCCCCAGTGTATACCAAAACACTTAAAGCAGAGAAGTAAAAACCTGGCCAAAGAAGGAAGAAGACGGAAGTTGAGAGGCCATGGATCAGCAAGAACCTAGGCAGAGCAGCACATAAGGTTTGGGTGTCAAAGATTTATGGAAAATCCACAACATCATTTCTATGTGAGAAAGTAAGGCAATCGAGGTACTAGCTGCTTTAAATAGGCATAAGGCAATATTTCTGTCATTTCTTAAATTTTCTAGGTTTAGGAACATGGAAAGGGAAAACTTGAGAGGGGAAACAATCTCTGTTCCCTCTGTAATTATACTCTGTTGAGTCTCAGTGGTCATCAGATTACAATGGATTACAGACACTGATGATATCAGACACAGTTTCTTGGGCACAGCCTGGATTCAGCCGAATATTTTGGTTCTGTCCCCTGGTCCCAGTCTTCACATCTCCATTCTTTCACATTCTGTCTTTTGACTCTTTCCAGATTCCTCTCCCTCAGAGTTTTGAACTTTGTTCTAAAACCTGAAGCTAGCCAGAAACAGTTCATGTATCATTCATGATGGTTCATTTGTCTGGAATTTTTATAGTCAAGTCCCGTGGCCCTACCTGCCTTGGAACTCACTGTGTAGACCAGACTGTCCTATGATTTGTAGTCAGCCCATTTGTAGAATGGCCAAGACATTTGTATGATGCAAAACCCATTCTAATTTTTCATTGACTTTATCTAAGAAAGTTATACAGAAAGTACAATATTCAATCAATCATTGTGAGCCACAGTGATCAGAAGACAAGGAAAAGTCATTCCAAAGTGAATCTAAGTTTTCTGTGAGTCAGGTCAAGTGTTCATCTGAATTTAAAGGCTCCTTTCTGGTTCTTCAGTCCCGCTGAGATAAAGCATTAGCAAGTATGAATTCAGCTCTTCTCTTTACCCACCACAAATGGATGAGTTGAAATATGAAATATAAGTTACTTGTACTGAGAGCCCCAGACCTTTGGAGCTACATGATCAGAACATGGCAAAGTGAAAATTAGTAATTGAATCAGTAACTTTGTTGAATTTATAAGTTCAAAACGATAAGATGGTTTAAAGAAAGAGCATTAACCAGGAGTCTGACTAAATGGATATTTTTTATCTAGACTACCAACGTTAGTTGTTTTTTACCCCCAAGCAAAGTATGATGGTTATCATCTAAACAGAATGATTTCCATCATCCACACACTATATAAGAAAGAGTAACCAGTATAAAATGTCCTTTGTTGGTGTTTATTATTATTATTTTTTCTTGTTTTTACATCCAGACCAATGTTTCTCCTCCTTCTTCTCTCACAACATTCCCCCACTTCTCCCCCATCCACCTCCTGCCCCTGTTTCTTCTGAGAAAAATGCCAGGTTGCCCATGGTTATCAGTCAGACAAGGTCTATCAAGCTGCAGTGAGACTAAGAACCTCTTCTTTTATTAAGACTGGAAGGCGCAACCCAGTAGGAGGAAAGGGTTCCCCAAACAGGCAACAGAATCATAAACAGTCCTTACTCCCACTGTTAGAAGTCCCAAGAGAAGACCAAGTTACACATTTGTAACATCCAAACAGGGGGCCTAGGTCAGTGCCATACAGGCTTCCTGATTGTTGGTTCAGGCTTTTTGAGCCCTTTTGAGCCCAGGTTATTTAGTTCTGGGGTTTTCTTGTGGTGTTTTTGATGCCACCAGCTCCTACAATCTTTCCTCTTCAGCTCTTCCATAGGATACCACAAGTTCTGCCTAATGTTTGATTGTGGGTCTCTGTATCTGTTTCCATCAGTTACTGGAAGAAGCCTCATTGATGACAACTGGGCTAAGCACGAATCTATGAGTATAGCAGAATATCATATGAATCTTTTTATTTTTTACTTTTTTTTATTTTGCTAGTTTTGTTTGTTTAATTCCAGGTCTTTGCCTCTGGGTCCCTGCCCTCAGGGATGAGCTCCGTCTCATAGTATGAATCTCAAGCTGAACTGGCCATTGGTTGGCCACTCTCAGAATTTCTATGCCACCCTTATCCCCAGCACATCTTGCAAGAAGCATAAATTTTAGGTCAAAGGTTATATACATGCCCAGGAGTGGTATAACTGGGTCTTGAGGTAGACTGATTCCCAATTTTCTGAGAAACTGCCATATTGGTTTCCAAAGTGGCTGTGCAGGTTTGCCCTTCCACCAGAAGTGGAGTAGTATTCCCTTTGCTCCACATCATGAATTGTCACATGTGTTTTTAATCTTAACAATTCTGACAGGTGTAAGATAGAATCTCAGTGTTGTTTTGATTTGCATTTCCCTAATGGCTAAGGAGGCTGAACATTTCCTTAGGTATTTCTTGACCACTTGAGAGTCCTATGTTAAAAATTCTCTGTTTACCCCAGACACAGAACGACAATTATCACATGTACTCACTCATAGGTGGTTTTTAAACATAAAGCAAAGGAAACCAGCCTACAAACCACAATCCCAGAGAACCTAGACAACAATGAGGACACTGAGAGAGATTTACATAGATCTGATATATAAGGGAAATAGAAAAAGACAAGATATCCTGAGTAAATTGGGAGCATGGGGACTTTGGGGGAGGGCTGAAAATGAGGGGGAGAGGCAGGGAGGGGAGCAGAGAAAAATGTAGAGGTCAATAAAAATCAATAAAAAAGAAAAGAGAATTCTCTGTTTATATCTGTGTCCCATTTTTAATTGGATTATTTAGTTTTGCATTTATATTGATATCTGAATTTTCTAGTTTGGGGTTGGTAGGCAAATTGAATCGTTTTTAGTAGTTAATTCCTCATTTGGAAAATTAAAATGATTAATTTTATCCCTGTTTTATTGGAAATCCTTAAATGATTTAAAAATCTGATGTCAATTGTCGTGTTTTTAGATTTAGTAAAACAACCTCCTTTTTAACAAATGTTTTGAAGAAACTGCAAAAAAAGAACAACTATATATATCTACTACTTAACATTATAAAAAGGATCACAATTTGATAAAATAGTAAGGGTGTAAGTTTGGATCTTAATGTAGCTTTTGTGTGCTAAGATTTGAAATCGTACATTAATCATTCATAACTAAATAACCACAATGTATTTTCTGCCATTCTTCAGTCTTTTGAAGGATGAAGTGAAAATTAGATGCAACTTCTGGATTGCTGGCTGCCCTGCAACTGTGTTCACAACTGAGTTTGTGTCTCTTAAAGACTTTGCTGCTGTCGTTTGTTTGCTAGCTTGTTTTAAACTCTCTGATGCTGCCGCGATACCTGTTTTTTTTTTTTTTAAAAAAATACATTTTATTTTCGTGTGCATATTTTGAAGAAAAGGACTAAATACTATAAATTTCTTGTCTCTAACTCATACTTGCTTCAAATTTTTCCAACATCCTAAACATTATAGCCCCAAGCTTAATCAACCTCCCAACTCTGCTCAAAGTTATTTCCTTTTCTATGTCTTTTTGCACTTGGTGAGTGTCAGGGACATGCGGTCCCACCCTGCCATTACCTGGATTCTCACCTGTTGTTCCATTGCTGAGTTCCTTTTGCTTTTGAGTCAGGGGAAGATACTTGTAGGCTCCTGCTCTGCCCTCTTCCTGCTCAGGAGAAAACCAAAACAAAATCTTGCTTAATCTTCTTACCCATAAGAAACAGGGCCATTAGATTTTAATACAGTAGAACACAAAGAGAGAGAGTGAGAGAGCGTGAGAGAGAGAGAGAGAGAGAGAGAGAGAGAGAGAGAGAGAGAGAGAGAGAGAGGAATTTCAAAATATCCTTAAAACGGCATTGTGAGGTTGAAGTTGGGGTTCACTTTTCTTCTTACAGTATGTGACGTATAGTTATGATTTATGCTAGAACAACAGTACTGGGTATTGGTGACATGGTGATAGCTTATGTCTTTTTTTTTCTTTTCTGTTTTTATTTATTTATTTTGTGTTTGAGATAGGGTTTCTCTGAGTAACAGTCCTAGCTGACCTGGAACTCACTGTGTAGACCAGGTTGGCCTTGAATTCACAGAGATCCATGTGCCTCTGCCTCCAGAGTGCTGGGATTAAAAGAATGCACCACCACCACCCCGCTGAATAGCTTATATCTTATAGATTTAAAAATTCATGTCAATATCCAAAGCATATTGGTTGGCTTTCCTGCTAAGGAGCAATGCTGATGATAGGTTTTTATAACTTTTGTTAACTGATCTCCTTCGTCTTTTGTTAAACAGAAGCACATTCAGCCTGCATTACTCACTTTGCTCATTTTTCTTCTGTAACCAATTACCTGACAAGAAACAATTTATGGGGGGAAAGGTTTATTCTAGTTACAATTTTGTGAGGTTGCGGTCACATTGTACCCAGAGTCGGGAGAAAGTGATGAATGCTGACACTATGCTCACTCTCTTTTTGGACTCAATCAAGGACCACAACATATGACACAGTACTGCTCACCTGCAGGGTGGGCCTTTCCATTGCAACTAATCCAACGTGGAAACTAGGGCATACACGTGACCAGACCTTTATCTCCTAGATGTTTCAAGAATCTGTCATGCTTACAGTAAATCTTAGCCCCCACAAATTTACCCTTTATCAGCGTAACACTCTATAGGGCTTGGGTCAGCCCATTTCTCTAGTTCTGCCCCTTGATTTACATATAGCCTTTCTCTGAATGGCTTAGTCCAATGCCTACATGTTTCCTCTGTGGACATCCCATGGTCTCAGAAACTCTGCTGTCTCAGCATGTCTTTCTTTTTTTTTTTAAACACTGCAACACTGCCTTCCTCTACATTGCTTTTCACAGTGGCATTTCTGGTCAACTTTATAGTGATTCTGTTCCTGGTACATACTGCCTGGTCTTAGAGGCCTTTGGGAACCTTTGGTACAAACATCCACAAGCCTTTACTCCTGCTTATTTCACGCTTGTAAGCCAAGTTCTATTCACAGCTTAATAAGTAGCCTGGCATCCCATGATAGTAATTGCACCAGACTCTGGTACTGATACTAGGAACGTATTTCCCTAGGTGGTTATGTTTTTGATCCCTTAGGAATCATTTTCAAGTTAGGTGGTTTCTCTTCAAATGTTCTGCATTATTTCTAGATAGAACCTTTAATGGGTGTGAGGTCTTCAGTTGTCTTTTCTATTTTTTCAACACAGAGCTAGATGATTCTTGTAATAGTATTAATCTCTTCAAAGATTATAGCTCTTTTTTCCCCAAGTTTGACCTTACTGTTTTATTTTTTATTATTTTTATTAATTTTATTAATTTTATTTTTCTCTGCCCCCCCTCCCCTTTGGTATTACTTCATCTTTGAAAATCTTGTAGAATTCTGAGCAAAACCAATCTGGTCCTGGGCTTATTTTGGTTGGAAGACTTTTGAGGACTCTTTCTATTTCTTTAGCAGTTATAGGTTTGTTTAATTTGCTTATATGGTCTTGATTTAAGCTTGGTAAGTGATATTTATCCAGAAAGTTGTTCATTTACTTTTAAGTTTTCCAATTTTGTGGAGTAGAGGTTTTCGAAATATGACCTGATGATTCCCTGGATTTCCTCCATGTCTGTTGTTATGTCCCCTGTTTTCATTTCTGATTTTGTTAATTTGGATATTCTCTCTCTGCCTTTTGGTTAGTTTGGATAAAGGTCTGTCTATTTTGCTGATTTTCTCAAGGAACCAAGTCTTTGGCTCATTGATTCTTTGTATTGTTTTCTTTGTTTCTATTTTGTTGATTTTTGCTCTCAATTTGATTATTTCCTGCCATTTAGTTTTTTTGGGTGAATTTACTTCTTTTTGTTCTAAAGTGTTCAAGTATTCTGTTAATTCACTAGTGTGGGATTTTTTCCAGACTCTTTACGTAGGCATTTAGTGCTATGAACTTTTCTTTTAACACTGCTTTCCTTGTATCCCATAAATTTGGGTATTTTATGTGGCCATTTTCATTGAATTTAGGAAGTCTTTAATTTCTCCCTTTATTTCTTCCTTGACACATTGATGCTTCAGATGAGCATTGTTTAATTTCCATGTGCTTGTGGGCTTTCTGGAATTAGTGTTGCTGTTGAATTCTAATTTTAAGCCATGGTGATCAGATAAGATACATGGGATTATTCCATTTTTTTGTATCTGTTGAGGTTTGTTTTATTATGTGGTCAAATTTGAGAAGGTTCCATGAAGTGCTGAGAAGAAGGTTTATTATTTTATGTTTGGATGGAATGTTCTATAGATGTCTGTTAAGTCCATTTGAGTCATAACATCGGTTAGTTCCTTTATTTCTCTGTTAATTTTTTGTATGACTGACCTATCCAGTGGTGAGATTAGAGTGTTGAAGTCTCCCACTATTAGTGTGTGGTGTTTAATGTATGATTTAAACTTTAGAAGTCTTTCTTTTATATATGAGGGTGCCCTTATACTTGGGGCATAGATGTTCAGTATTGAGATTTCCTCTTGATGGATTTTTCCTGTGACTAATATGAAATGTCCTTTTTTGTTCCTTTTGATTGATTTTGGTTTGAAGTCTATTTTGTTAGATATTAGGATAGCTACAACAGCTTGTTTCTTAGGTTCATTTAATTGGAAATTTTTTTGCCAACTCTTTACTCTGAGGCGATGCATGTCTTTGAGGTTGAGGTGTGTTTCTTGTATGCAGCAGAAGGATGGATTCTGTTTTTGTATCCAGTCTGTTAGCCTGTGTCTTTTTATAAGTGAGTGGAGTCCATTTTTATTAAGGAATATTAATGACCAGTGATTGCTATCTCCTGTAATTTAGTTTTCATTGTTGGTGATGTTATTTTGTGTGCTTTTCCCTTTTTGGGATTTCCTGTTGTGAGATCATCAATTGTCTGTCCTTTTTTTTTTGATGTAGCCAACTTCCTTGGGTTGGAGTTTTCCTTCTAGTACTTTGTGTAGAGTTGAATTTGTGGCTAGCTATTGGTTAAATCTGGTTTTGTCATGGAATAATTTGTTTTGTCCTTCTATGGTGATTGTAAGTTTTGCTGGGCATAATAGTCTGGGATGGCATCCGTTATCTCTTAATGTCTGCATAATGCTTGACAAGGACCTTCTGGCTTTCATTGTCTCCATTGAGAAGTCAGGTATAATTATGATAGGTCTGCCTTTATATACTACTTGGCCTTTTCCCTTTGCAGCTCTTAATATTCTTTCTTTATTCTGTATGTTTAGTATTTTGATTATTATGTGGTGATGGGATTTTTTTTTTGATCCAGTCTATTTGGTGTTCTGTAAGCTTCTTGTATCTTCATAGGCATAACTTTCTTTAGGTTGGGAAAGTTTTCTTCTATGATTTTGTTAAATATATTTTCTGTGCTTTTGAATTGAATTCTTCTTTTTCTATACCTTTTATTCTTAGGTTTGGTCTTTTCATGGTGTCCCATATTTCCTGGATATTTTGTGTTAAGCTTTTGTTATATTTAATGTTTTCTTTGACTGATGAGTTTATTTCCTCTATAAGCCTTGAATCTTCAGGGCTTGAGACTGTCTCTTCCATCTCTTGAATTCTGCTTTTTATGTTTGCATTTGTGGTTTCTGATAATTTTCTCATGATTTCTGTTTCTATAATTCCCTTGGCTTGTGTTTTCTTTATTGTCTTTATTTCAGTTTTCAAGTCTTGTGTAGTTTCTTTCATATGTTTGATTGCTTTTTCTTGGTTTTCTTTAAGGGATTTGTTGATGTCTTCCAATTTTTTGTTTGTCTTTCCCTCCATTTCTTTGAGGAAAATTTTCATTTCCTCTTTAAGGGCCTCAAGCATTCTCCTAAAGTTATTTTTTATGTCATTTTCTTCTGCTTCATCTATATTTGATTGTTCAGCCTTTGCTGTTGTAGGATCACTAGTTTTTTTAAAAAAAGATTTATTATGTATACAGCATTCTGCCTGCATGTATGCCTTCACACCAGAAGAGATCACCAGATTTTATCATAGATGGTTGTGAGCCACCATGTGGTTGCTGGGAATTGAACTTAGGACCTCTGAAAAAGCAGCCAGTGATCTTAACCTCTGAGCCATCTCTCCATCCCCGTGGGTCACTAGATTTTACTGGTATTATGTTGCTCTTTGTGGTGTTGCGTGTGTTCTTACCTTGTCTGCCCATCTTTTCATCTGACTGGTGTAGTTGGGCTGTCTGTAACTCTGGTCATCAATCTTTCAGTTGCCAGTGGATCCAAGGCTCTGATGGTTGCTCCTTGTGGTGCAGTCAGTGCCATGGTTCCAGTCATCCTGTTGGTCACTCAGTGTTCCTGGAGGTTGTTCTGCATTCCTGGGGTTAGCTCTGATCTTGTGGAGTTCACTGTCTCAGTCCTTCTCAGGCCTAGTTTGCTGGTTCAGTCCTGTTTGGATCCCTGGTCTGGATCCACTCCTGCAGAGGTTCCTGGCTTGGGCTTGGTCCTCCAAAGGTCTCTGGTTCCAATCTATTCCCTTGGAAGTACCAGACTCAGGTGTGCCTGACTTGCAGAAGACCTGGCTCAGGCCTACTCTCTCAGAGGTCCCAGAATCATGCCCGGACCTGCAGAGGTCTCTGGTTTTTGCCTTCTTCCTCAGTGGTTGCTCCCTTGTACCTGCTCCTGTGGAGTTCGCTGTTTCAGGTCTGCTCTGGCATAAATAGCTGGCTCATTCCTGTTTCTGCAAATGTCCCTGATCTGGATCAGCTTCTACCCCTGTGAAGTTCCCTCTCTCACACCTGCTCCTGCCTAGGTTGCTAGATCAGAACTGCTCCTGCGGGCTCCGGTCTAGGTCACTGGCTCAGTCCTGCTCTTGTGGCGCTCACCGCCTCAGGTCTGCTCGGGCCTAAGTTTCTGGCAGAGTCCTGTTTCTGCAAAAGGCCCTGGTCTGGATCCGCTCCTGCTCTGTGTAAGTCGCCCTCTCAGGCCTACTTCAACTTAAGTGCTTTATTGAAGGGCAAGAACGATAAGAGTTAGAGGAGAATATATCCACACTTTCATAAACCTTTCAGCATTCATATAATATCAATTGACATGCAAAATTGCTTCAGAAGAAAAACCTATTGACAATAATTGCACTTTGACCATCTAGTTTTTTTTTCTTTTAGACAGGGTTTCTCTGTGGCTTTGGAGCCTGTCCAGGAACTAGCTCTTGTAGAGCAGGCTAGCCTCAAACTCACAGATATTCATCTGCCTCTGCCTCCTGAGTGCTGGGATTAAAGGCATGTGTCACCACTGCCATGCTTGACCATCATTTTTAAAGTATTGAAATATATCTGACTTTTGGGAAACAAAACCAGAATTCCCAAATTTATATTCACTATTTCAGTTGCAGAGAATATTTTCCAACGCAAACATGTCTACTCCGAAAGATTATCTTTTTCTGTATTTTCTAGGTTTTTGATTACCTTCATGATGCTTTACTACAAGTGGCCATCCTGTATAGCTCTTTTTTAAATACACATTTTGTCTGCAACTTCAAATTCTTTGCTTTTTTTTTATTCAACTGAGATTTTTATATCTTCCTGGTTTGATTTTCTCTCTTCTCACTGTAGGCTTGAATAAGCACATTTCAAAGGCAAGTAGAATCATTCATTATTTTTGAATTCAGCATCACTCAAATTCTCGGGATATGTGTAGAATTCTGCCAGAGTCTTTACCAAATCCCTGTTTGAGTCCTGTTTCTCTTCCGAAATTCCATCACCTGCCTTTTTTTCCTCACCATTTTTGTTTTCTAGGCTCTGACTGGAATGGGCCACTAGTCTCAGTTTATAACACACTAGGGATATTCTTTTTTAAGTTCAGCATTTCAAAATCTTCCATACTCCTGTCACAAACAAGTTTCATGAATCAAAGCAACAATGCCTGATTCTTGACACTAATTTTATGTTTTAATTAAACTATTTCTATGACAAACCCCTTACATACACAGCTTAAAGAAGAGTTCACTTTGGCCTACAGTTTGAGGGTAGAGTCTGTCACGGCAGGGGCAGTCATGGCAGGATTCCGAGATGCTGGGCCTGCATAAGGACAAGAGAGTGTCTGAAGCTACTGTTCAGAACTGCTGCTCTAGCCAGTCCCCAACTCTGCCCACACAAGAATGCCACTCACATCTAGGGTGCGTCTTTCCATCTCAGTTAGCCCATTCTAGAAACTCCATCACAAACATGCCCAGAGATTTCTCTCCTCGGTGCCTCTAGGTACTATCAGTATTATTAATCACCATGGCACGTGTTTGGCTAGGCTAACCTAAAAACACCTAACATAAAAGTAACTGGATTCTACATCAACAATATTTTGCTACTATTTGTCTTAAATGTCATCTATTTGAACCTACTTATTCTAGTAAGTCTTTTAAAAAGAATAGAAAATTTTTTCAATGAGTTACATTTTACAGAACAGAGGTCATTTCAGTTGCGTTGAGGGAAGGAAACTTACAGCACAACCTTGAAGACAGTGCTTTTTTAGCATGTTCCCTCTCAAACTTGATGAACAGGTAAAGGAATGCAGTCCATACAAAGGCTGAGCCAGCCTGATGTGCTGAGAATCCCAATCCATGAAGACCTTCCTTGTGCAGGTTGCCTTTTAGGATCACAAGGTTTGGTTCTGAGAATGACTAGTGTTCAGTTTCTTCAGATCTGTTCTCCTGCAGCTAGAATTTCTCGGGGTTGTTCATTTCCATCAAAACAAATTCTTAATGGTTTAAGTATGAAGAACGCTGACTTTTAGAAATATTCCCGAGGAAGCACTACTTTTACTTATTTATGTTTATTTACATAGTAAAATATTTTACATAATATATTCTAATACCATACTTTCTCTCTCCCCAATTCCTCAAATTGTTCTCACACACCCAACTCCATACCCTTTCTTTCTCTTTTTTTCTCTTTAAGGAACAGAAGCAATAAAAAAAACCAAATGTAACAAAAACACCAGAAAATCCTCAAACTAACAACAGAAACAAGAACCACACATCCACACACAAAAGAAGACAAAAAAAAAAACCCACCTCATAAAACCCACTAAAACAGAATCTAAAATATACAAGCAAAAGACCAATATGATGAAAAAATGCCCAAACAAAGTAGTTTGAGACAAAAAGTCTACACAAATGCTATTGAGTTTGTTTAATATTGGCATCTACTGCTGGGCATGCAGCCTACACTGAAGTGTCTTAAATGTACCCACTGAGAGTCCACTGGAGAAGAGGATGTTTTCCTTTTGAGCATCAGAGATAGCTTCTCAGTTAGGGGTGGGAGCCCATTTGCATTTCCTCTTCTGAGTACTTGGATCCTGTCTGTCTTTTTTTCTTTCGATTTTTATTGAGCTCTACATTTTTCTTTGCTCCCCTCCCTGCCTCTCCCCTCCTCCTTCAACCTTCCCCCAAGGTTCCCATGCTCCCAGTTTACTCAGGAGATCTTGTCTTTTTCTACTTCCCACGTAGACTAGATCTATGTATGTCTCTCTTAGGGTCCTCATTGTTGTCTAAGTTCTCTGGGATTATGGTTTCTAGGCTGGTTTTCTTTGCTTTATGTTTAAAAACCACCTATGAGTGAGTAATGTGATAATTGTCTTTCTGTGTCTGGGTTACCTGACTCAAAATAATATTTTCTAGCTCCATCCATTTGCCTGCAAAATCAAGATGTTATTATTTTATCTGCTGTGTAGTACTCCATTGTGTAAATATAGCCCATTTTCCTTATCCATTCTTTGGTCGAGGGTCATTTAGGTTGTTTCCAGGTTCTGGCTATGACAAACAAGCTGCTATGAACATAGTTGAGTACATATCCTTGTGGCACGATTAAGCGTCCTTTGGATATATACCCAAAAGTGGTATTACTGGGTTTTGAGGAAAATTGTTTCCTAATTTTCTTAGAAAATGCCACACTGACATCCAAAGGGGCCCTGTCTATCTTTAACTCATGTGGGTTCGTGTGGGCCCTATGCATGCTGCCAGTGCTTGTGAATTTGTACATGTATCAGTCTTGTATCTGGAAGACACTGTTTGAGGTCAACCATCCCCTTGGGCTCCATTTCCTTTTCCTCATAGTTCCTTGACCCTTGAAGGGAGAAATATTTGATGGAGACATCCCATTTAGGACTGAGTGTTCCAAAACCTCCTCCTCTCTACACAGAGTCCAGCTGTGGCTCTTCCCGTCTACTGATGATGACGGAGCGAGGAACTGTTCCTCTGTCAGCTGTGTAATTAGTTGGTAAAGATTTTATTCCCATTCTGTATTCTGCCACTTTGCTAAAATGATGGTGTCCTTTGTCATCCAGAAGAGGATGTTTATTTTTCATCCGTGGTACTGTCTTATACACAGAAGAGGGTGGGGATGGGGACACTATTGCTAACAATAGAAACAACTTAACAACTTAGATTGACTGGGCACTTTCTGTGTGTCAGGTGTAAGAGAGAGAAAACAAATATCTAGACTCTTTTTAGGCTCCGTGTCTAGGAATTGACAGGAGACAGATTAAGAGAAGAAAAACAGGTAAAATGAGCTATTTCTCTGGCTAACTCCAGAGTTCTGATCTTCTAATGGAAATATTTTAGAAATGGGTAGCCTTGTCAGGGGAATAGCTAAGTAATCCCATGTTATATGAGTCTCTTGATGTACCTGTTTATTTGGCAAGAAAAATGTAATAAATGCATGTTAGAACTTTATCAAGAATTTGAGGTACAGGCTGTGATACCAACCACAGGGTTATAATTGCAATATTGTCCTACTTTATAGTTATACTCAATAAGAGAGAAAAATGACCTTCTGTGTCATCTTCTGATCAAGGAACAGACTGGAGCTCTACTGGAGATATTCCTAGGCATGAAGGTTTCACCCAGAGAAAGGGTAGGGAGAAGTTATTCTGTGGGCACAAATGGTACTCAGTTTCAATAAACCTCTCAACAGTCGTTCTACTAGATATTCATGCTGGCAGGGATAAAAGCTGATTACATGACTGTCCGTGCTACCCTTCATGCTGAACTCACTCTCAGAATGGTTTGTTAATATGACATGGGCTTGTGTTGCGGGATTTTGTGCACATGTCTGAAAGATGAATAGATTGAGAAAAAAATAGTTACTGGTCAGGCTTCCAAGGAGAGGAGAAAAATCAGAAATTTTTATTTAAAGATAATTTAGTTCTCTAAAGAATGGAGGAATTGGAAGTAGGAGAAAAGAGGCAGAAATAAGTATCTTGGTCTGTGATCTTGGGAGAATCTGCCTACTTTGTGATGTCATCTGCTTCTAGAACTTTGGAATTAGCTGTGAAGGTCCGGCTATGATGTCACTTTTAGGGACAGTGTTTCCATTGCTCTGATGTAGGAGTTCTGGTGGTGTTTAGGACGGCCGTGGTTTACATGAATTAAGAGTTTTTAAAATTACGACAGAGAAACAGCTGGCAGACAGGTGCCTCTAAGTGTCTTTGCAGCAAGGTAACAGTACCTGATTATTTTTGGTTGAAGTGATGAAGAGAATTGTCACTCAGGGAAGGGTGTACTGCTTGTACACATGATATTCCACTAGTATATTTAGTTACTCTAAGTTTCAAGTGGTACCATCAAATTTTCCTTTCAATCCTCCTTAAAGTTCATTTAGTTTAGGGACTCAAGGTTTAGAGACACTGCTAATTATAAGGTTTCCTGAACCGAACCCAGAAGTTTTTATTTATACCTCAGAATTGAAGTACGGTTTTATAATTAACAATATAATATTTTTGGACATTTGGGTGCAACTTGTTGATTGAGTTTTAAATTTAAACTTACTTTTATATTTAGATGCTATGTTCCTCTTGTTTCAAATATTGATATTGTTGTAGAACAGAAAACTCATATGAGTGCCACAGGGCTTTTGGAACAAGTAGTTTACCAGTGTTGAAAATGAGTCCTTTAGATAAAATCACTCCATAAAGGATATGAAAGTGAAGAATGATCACAGTTACTAAAACCTTTTCACTGACATAGCGTCAGCATGGTTATTTGAATATGTATTTAGTCCATCCACCAAACATGCAGACAGTGAACAAAGAGTGGGAATTACCAAGGGCAGAAAGTATACAATCAAGTGGAGTGTCTTCAGGGCAGCGTGAGACTTGGGGTATTCCTTTAGGTCAGTGGTGACCTCCAGAAACATAGTTACATGACAGTGAATGTTGAAAGTATTTGGTCAAAATGTGAAGGCTAGGGCAGAATTGATTGCCTCTCATTTTAGCCCGATATGATTTGCAACACCATAACAATTATATGTCCATTTATGATTGAACTCTCAGAAGTGGTGGAACATCCATAGGTTTTCAGATACTATTATCAGCATGCAGACTCTAGAAGCAGAGATGAGCAAGGGGAGCAGTTTCCTCTTCAGTAAGTGTGCCTGCTCCAGTAACAACTTCTTAAATTATCTGTACTCTACAGAGTTCTGGGAGGCAGATGTAGGAAAAACATCTTGCCTTTTGATGGCTCTCCTGTCTCCAAAATGTCAGTCGCAGTCTGTGGAGTAAGCCTTGTATTTTAAGCAATGGTAATCCATTCTGCTAGGAACCAAACAAAGCAACAACAACAACAATAACAATAGCAACAACAAACAAACCTTATCTTTACCCTGAAGTTCTGTATTTGGGGATTATTATTTGAACTGGCAGGTAAATAGAAACAAAGCAAAAATATTATTCAGTATTTTTGCACATACATAGCAAACATCATAGGAAAAATAATAAAACCTGTATTAGTTAGGGCTTTCTATTGCTGTGAAGAGATACCATGAGCTCTTTTCCATCTTCCTCTCAGAGAGGCAGCTTTGCTTCTGCCTCTCTCCCCACTTCTCTGCTCCCCCTCTCTTCCCCCTTCCTCCTTCCCCCTTCATAACTCCCCTGAATAAATATTCAACCTCACTCCGTAAAAAAAAAAAGAAATAGCATGAACACAACAACTCTTATGAAGAAAACATTTAATTGAGGTGATGGCTTACAGTTTCAGAGGTTCAGTCCATTATCATCAGGATGGGGAGTGTGACAACATGCAGGCAGATGCGGTGCTAGCGCTGAGAGTCCTACATCTTGACTCAGAGGCAACAGGAAGTCAACTTTCTAACACAGTGAGGGAAACTTGAGAAAATAGACCCCACAGCCTGCCCCCACAGTGACACACTTCCTCCAAAAGGGTCATACCTCCTAATGGTGCCACTCCCTTTAAGGGTCATTTTCTTTCAAACAGCCTCAAACCCAACAGCAGTAGTTTTCAACCTTCCTGCTGCTGTGACCCTTTAATACAGTTTCCAATGCTGTGGTGACTCCTATCCATAAAACTGTTTTCATTGCTATCACATAACTGTAAGTTTATTACTGCTATGAATCATAATGTAAATAATTTTTTGCAGATAGAAGTTGGCCAAAGTGATTCAGAGTATTACGCTAAAGAAATATCTACAACCAACATCCTAATAAGCTTTTAAGGAAATAAATAATTATGTAGATTAAGCGAGACCAGTGAAAACTTCTAGAGGAAGTAATATGTGGGGGACATAAGCGGGAGACATCTGTAGAAACCAGATGACAATATGGGATATGCAGTAAGTTTGTCAGCCTTGAGTCATTTTGACAGTCACCCATTGTCCAGTTATGAGATGATGTTCTTAGAATAAGGAAGGCTACCTTCAATACAAGGGATATTTTGCTCAGGGGAGGATCAGAAAGCCCTTCTTTCTTATATATTTGATTAATTCTCATTAGCTTAAAATGCCACATCACTGTATTTTAGGGTGGTATATTATGAATTTTTTTTAGTCATTATCCCAAGAGCTTTACATACATTATTAGAACATCATAAGGGACCTATGAATATAGTTCTTTTTCATCCATATTTTGTATTTTAAGATGTAAGGGGAAAATTTCTAAAATGAGTTATACGTCTAGCTGACTTTGATACTAAGTCAAACTGTATGCTTGTTGATTCTATCCAGAAAATTCAGTTCCTTAGTGCAATACGGACATTATAGACATTAGTTAAAAAATACTAAGTCAGGTAAGAATTATTTTCTGGTTGTTGAAGAGATTAAGTTGGAGACAATAACTTACTTGTGTGTGAACAATTAGAGAGTAGTCTTTTTTGTTTAAAAAAAGATTTATTTATTTATTATGTATACAGTGTTCCGCTTCTATGTATGCATGCATGCCAGAGGTGTGCACCAGTTCTCATTATAGATAGTAGTGAGACACCATCAATTGCTGGGATTGAACTCAGGACCTCTAGAAGAGCAGCCAATACTCTTAACCTCTGAGCCACTTCTCTAGCCCATGAGTGGCTTTTTAAAGGCCTGAAATCCAAATGTTTCAGGTTCCAAAAATTTTGCATACAAACTAGTTTATACAGTTTGATGTATGTCTATCAAGGTGGTTTATATCACTGTACTCGGTATATAAACAAATCAATATGTAACTATGATATTGTTATACATAAATTGCAATTTCCATCCTTAGTTTCTGGTTCACCTTTTCCCCCTGTAGTAGAAGAATTTTTCCTTCCTCCAGCCAGGTCATAGAAACAACTTTTTTTTTTTTTGGATTTTGCTTTTGAATGTAATATAGTCTCTGAATATCCTTCTTTCATAGAGAAACCTAAGATTCCTTTTCCCAAAGGAACTGCTCCTTACCAAGTATGATGATAGTGGTTCCACAGAGAGCAAGGGCAATTACAGGCCCGTCACCAGTTTATGGTCATTAGCTCTTTCCTCTTTTGTCTAATCTGATCTTATATAGTTATCAATGTTTCCATCATGCCTACACAATAAGTCATTATAAAGAGTAGCAAGCACAGAATTTGGGAGTTCTTAGATCACAGACCAAGAGGAGATTCCTGGATGGAGTTTCACCTGGGGAAGGCATGCAGCTTTGTCCTGCTTCTCACACTTGACCCCGTGGATCCCGCCACGCTTGTCGTCTATTATGACAATTCACTAAACCTGTTTCCTCGAGTCCTGTGCTTAAGGAAATTAATGAAATTCAAACAAAGGGCTCTGGGAAGCTAGCTAGTTGATCAAAATCACCAGTACTTTGGGACTATCTCCTGATGTGGGGAATGCTGTCCTGAGCTGTCAGCTATGGCTCTATCTCTATAGAGAGGGGGTCAGAGTTAGTCTGGATCTGAGGATGCCCAGTTGGTGTCTTTTGTAGAATTCATTGTTTGTAGATAAAAAAAAGACACCTCCACACTTCTTAAGGTTACCGGAATCTTCTGTTCTGGATGTGGTGTGTGAGCTGAGAGTAACAGATTTTTTTTTTTTGTTTTCCTAACACAGAATAACAAAAGGAGTGTCCATGTTACCACACCCTTATTATTTACACTGCCACGATGACACTTTCTACCGCATTCTACTCTAGCTTATCCAGACACTATTCAATCGACTTCAGGTATTACTGGTTCTTTACACTTGCCCATTGCAGCTCTATGCCCATTACAGCTCTATGCCCATCACAGCTCTGAAACTGACTTTGTGGCAGGAAAATAACTGAGAGCTGTGACTTCCGAATTTGAAAAGAGTGCAAGATGTCGGACTGAACATCACGCTCTTAGGTCACCATGTATCTAATTAGTCTTCATTGTGCCTTCATAATATTTAAGCTGCTCTCATAAGGGCTTTCTAGTTAGATTCATCCAGACGTGTTCTCAGGTTCAGGGGCTGATTGAATATGCCTATCAAAGAAGTCACTTCATGTCCTGTTGTCTGTCAATGACATATGATATTTGTTAAGAGTAAAACAACAGCAATTGAGCAATATCTTGTTGGCAAGGTTAAGGAATATTTAATCAATGCGAAGGTTTCTTCATTTTAAAAGTCTGGTTCTTACCTCAGACCATTACATTGCTGTTACACTTCAGATTGTCATTAATTAGAGTGACAACACAGTCTTGCTGCTGAAACAATATATATTTTTTAAATATTTATTTATTTTATTATGTATACAATATTCTGTCAGTGTATATTCCTGCAGGCCAGAAGAGGGCACCAGACCCCATTACAGTTGGTCGTGAGCCACCATGTAGTTGCTGGGAATTGAACTCAGGACCTTTGGAAGAGCAGGCAATGCTCTTAACCTCTGAGCCATCTCTCCAGCCCCTGCTGAAACAATATTTAAAGATCAGAATTCCCATCTCATTTTTATTAACAAGACTAGAGGCAATATTTAGTAATGTTTTAATTTAATTAATTAATTAATTTAATTAATGTTAATAGTGAGAGGACATCACTGTAAACTTTGATTCAGTAATGTACTAATTAATACCTGTGGAAAAATGATTATTCCTTTCTTTCATACTGTCCTCTACAGGAAAAACACAAATAAAGTGGGAGGAAAGACCACGTTGCAAGCAGGGATGGTTGTACACAAATAACCCCAGGTATTTTGGAGGCTGAGGCAGAAGGATCATGAGTTTCAGTATCCAAGTATCCAAAGAAACTTAATGATAGCGTGACCCAATAAATAAGTCAAAAAGAAATCAAACAAACAAACTACTGGAGATACAACACATTTCAGTGTTTGCATAGCATATGCAATGTCTTAGGTTCAGTTCCCAAGACTGCACTTACATTTACACACACACACGCACACACACACACACACACACGCACACGCACACACTCACACACACACACACAAATTACAAAAATGAAAAATATTTCAATTGCTGTGGCATGTGTTTTGAAAATTTGGTAGATCATGACAGAGTGGTTTTTCACAACCAATACATACAAATTTCTATACATCCAACTGGTATTTTTTTAAAGTATTCATAGATATAGCATCTTACATATCTGCGAATGATGTAAGAAGAAATAGTTACATTCAATTCTTTTTGGGATTAGGAGTGATTTTTAAAGATTAACTAAATGCTGATGGTTACAGAATTTGTTATCAAACATAAGAGAGAAAAGTTTTATTGATTTAAAAACTTTAAATAAAGTCTTCCATATTTTGATATTGATTTAAATTCTGTCTATAAAATTGGACTTGGTAAACCTCTCATTATGGCTACAGTGAATTCCATATTTGTCTTTTTTTCAGTTCTGGATGATTTGCAAAATATTTCTGAAGTTTGACCCAAGAAGAATAATCTTCAACGTAAAGCAGTCATCATACTCAGGGTGTTATCCCTCAGCGTGACCTCATTGCATTTCAATATTTTTCTCACCTTTTATATCAAATACTGGACAGACCTAAGTGTGTAAGAAGAAATAAGTGTCTACGTAGTAATTACTCTCTGCAATGGGAGGATTACAATTTAAATACCTTTTTGGGGGGTGCTTTGCTGAGTCTGGGGGAATATTCCCGGCAGCGTTAATAATCTTCCTTTTGATTCCATGTTCCTTGGGTAAGGATTATAGGGCAGGGCCACTTATTCCAAATGAGACTTTAATCTGGGTCTGGAATGTCCCAACTGAAGCTTGTATTGGAAAATTTAATCACTCAATAGATCTGAGCCTCTTCCCTTTAATCGGAAGTCCCCGGAAAACTGCCACAGGGCAGCCTGTTACACTATTTTATGTTGATCGACTTGGCCTCTATCCTCACATAGATTCAAAGCAAGCAGAACATCATGGAGGGATACCTCAGTTAGGGAACTTGAAAAATCATCTGATCAGGGCTATGACTGACATACAGCATTACATCCCAACAGACCGATTAGGCTTAGCTGTCATTGACTGGGAAGAATGGAGGCCCACCTGGCTGAGAAACTGGAAACCCAAGGATATCTACAGGAATAAGTCTATTAACTTGGTCCAGAGAAATAATCCAGGAATTAGTATCACAGATGCCACCAATAAAGCCAAAGATGAATTTGAAGCCGCAGGAAGGAACTTCATGGAAGCGACTTTAAAACTAGGGAAATCAATTCGACCAAAACACTTATGGGGTTATTATCTCTTTCCTGATTGCTATAACAATAAATTTCAAGACGCAAATTATGATGGGACGTGCCCTCCTGTGGAAAAGCAAAGAAATGATGCTCTTAACTGGATGTGGCAAGAAAGCACCGGCCTTTACCCATCTGTCTATTTGAAGAAAGACTTGAAGTCTAATCGACAAGCTGCACTCTATGTCCGCTACCGAGTAGTGGAATCTATCCGAGTGTCCAAAGTTCGGAGTGAAAAAAATCCTGTCCCGATTTTTGTCTACATACGTGTTGTTTTTACTGATAACATTACTGAGTACCTTCGGGAGGTAAATAAAAACATCTTTGACCTAGTGTTCCCAAATAGTTTTTACTGGAAAGCAATGTTATTTTTAAAGGACATGCAATTCAGCCTTATATATCACTTCAGAATAGACACAGGGTTAGTTCTATGTTCCCTAAAAGAGATAAAATTACTACAATTTTAGTGCTTATTGTAGTCATATGACCTGCTAGCAACAATGGCGAATCATAAAATATAGACAAAAATTTAACTGTTTTATTTTTATTTTATGGATATTTCCAGCGGAAGTAATTACAACAATAGCTTTTTTTTTTAAAGTAAAGAAGTGCCATAGTCAATGATTTAAATAGTGTAGAAATAGACTGTTATCGTTAGGTCAGCATGCTTAGCTGTTGATGTTGCCCTGTGTATGCTTCCATTTATCCCTCCCTGCTAACTTCTTGTATCACCTTTGTCAGGTTGACCTTGTGAATACAATCGGTGAAATTGTTGCTTTGGGTCCCGCTGGGATTATAATTTGGGATGCTATGACTTTAGCACAACGTGCGGTAAGTTGAATTGGTACGAAATAGAAAATAATTCTATCCTTAATGTTTTTGAAGACTTGGTGTTATGGAAATTAGTACTACGCTGGGCAAGTAGCAGATGCTCCGTATTTGCTGCATCCAATTGTGTTGCATCTTTCATTATGAAAATGCCGTACCTCTCTTCTAGTGAGGAATCAGATTTTCAGTGAATTAACTCAATTCTCTGGCTCCGTGGCTTGTAAGCAGAACTAGGACTACCATTTCAGTTTTCTGATATGATGGTTAGTGTCAGACAACAGGTATCTATGATTTATTTATTTCCCATATCAAATATTAGTTCCTATTTCCACAATACTTCTGTATAAAAGATTTGGTGTGTGTGTGTGTGTGTGTGTGTGTGTGAATATAAACATCGTTAACATGTAGCTGCATATGCTGTGAATATTAGCATTTAAACAGAATAGCAAAACACTTCATTTAAAATAGACGTATTTCAAGGTTTTCTGACCCTCCCTGTCTATTTTGTGTTATTTCTAGTTTGATCAATAGAAAGTAACTCACAGAAAATGCAAGTTAGGAACAGGTGTGTGTCACTTGGTAAAATCTTTGAGTCTCAGAAAATTATCATAAAATTATAATCTTCCAAGGTTATATTCCAAATTCTTGCTGTTGCTCTTCCAGAATTATAAATACATTTCTCAAGGGCATTAATTCAGTGATGGGTCCATTTATGACTTATGTATACTATCTCCTTAAAAAACATAAAAGAATTGAGAACTTCACCCTTCTTCAAAGGAGGAATCAGTCAGGCATCAACAATGAGTAGGATGGGGGGCACTTTTTAGCTGTCACATTTGTTTTTAATGTCACCTTAATCTTAGCTGTCCAGGCTTTACCATTCCTCCCAAAGATCTGCAGTATAATTCATTCGGGGATAGATTTCAGTATCACTTTTCCCTTTGACGGACTGTCTTGACATTGTCCACTTTTCCTATGTATTTCTGCTTCTTCCCCCGACTCATGAACATTTGACTGTGATCATCACCCCTCATTCATTTTGTGTCATTTGTGATCAGTGTTGATATGGATCATTTGTTCTAGTTCCTCAGGTTCACTGAGAAAATGATAAATGCAAGTATAGTGGTGTGTGTGTGTGTGTGTGTGTGTGTGTGTGTGTGTGTGTGTGTGTCTAGAAACAGAGGCAGGATCTCATCTTCCAAAATTGTTTTCTAACTTTATCTTTAGAGAGAGAGAGTTACACAGAATCTGGAATTCAGCAGTTTAGCTAGACTGGCCAGCAACCCTTGAGGATTCTCTTGTTTCTACCCCACCAGCGAGGGGCCTAAACACAAATAACACTGTGCCTGACTTTTTGAAGTAGATTTAAAGATGAAATTCAGATAATTAGATTTACACAGAAAGCATTTTACAAACAAAGTCATTTCCCTCGCCAGTTCCTATTCCATTGTCTCGATAATCAGGTATTTTCTTTTTTAGTTGCTACAGCTTCCCACAAAAAAAGTGTCAAGGAAGCCGTTTCCTATCATTCTGCCTTTTCCACCTGGTGGTGTGAAGCAGCCAGCTCTGCCAGTCCTACATTATGAAACTTGACTCTTTAATATTGAGGAAATTTGTGAGCCAGTTGTAAATCACAGTCATTATTAAAATTAAAGGATACAAAGACACAATAAGATAAATTGTTTTAAAACCCCCCAAATACCTGAAGCTCAAAATATGCCAGCTGTTTCAGTTCATGTGCATCTGCACGCCTCAGGTTGTGTATCATCTGTTGTATCTGCATGGATAGAACCCTTCACATGCTCATGCGATATGATTGTGCGATCTGTTCCCAGATCTGCATTTAGTTTTTATTGATTGATAATATGACGTTGGCCACTGTAGGTGTCATTATACAGCATCTCTTAGAGTGTCGGTTTAAATCTTTTCCTAAAAAGCAAATACAATATTTACCAAATTATCCTTATATCTCTAGTCTTAATTTTTGCCTACCCCCCACTTTTGTCTTCATCTTCCTTGTTGTTGATTGAGGATCATTTCTATCTTCTAGAAGTTTTGTGCTTTTAAAAGGTCCTATATCTTTTCTTCTGTTATAGAGTTAGTGGTAGTGATTTATTTTTATTATTTATTTATATTATAATTATATAATTCCCGGTCCTCCCTCCAAATCCTCCAAAATATACCTCCTTACCCTTCTTCAAATTAATGACCTCTTTCCATTAATTATTACATATTTATGTGTATAAACATATCTCCTTCTAAATATAACCTACTCAGTCCATATTATGTTACTTGTATGTATGTTTTCAGAGTTCCATGTATCATATGCTGGTTGACTACTTATTTGCTATGTAGCTGAATATAACCTTGAACCCCTGACCCTTTGGATTCTCTTGGGGTGTGTCACCATACTCTTCTGCAAAGATACATGTTTTTATACTTCTATCTCAAAGCCTCATGTTATCTATGAACAAAGTTGGAGAAGTTAATATACTTACAAGATCTTGTTTCATTATATGGAACCCTCTTAGACAACTCAAGATAATCTTCCCTTGTAAACCAACATTTTCCAATCATGCCTACGTTCTCTTTACTGTAAACTCGCACAGTCTCTAGGGACTGTAGGGCAGATATTTTTGCCAGGCAATTACTGACTCAACAATGAAGAGTTTCAACACAAGGAAAATATTAAGTGTTGATTCAAGTCAGAGCTACCCAGATTTCCTGCCAGTTTTACCAGTGTGCTTCCACAGTCCGCTCATTCAGTAGAACTGTTAATCATGAGAGACCAGGACTGCCTTCAGTGTGCTTTAAGGGCCACTGTCGAAGGTTTAGAACACTGTTTTCATTTTAGTACTGTTAAGATGGATCACTTCTGCTCCTTATCACTCTAGTCTATGGCTTGTCTAAAGACTGTCATACACGGTTGAATATGTATCATTTGTGCCATCAGGTTTGGAACCATATTTAATGATGTTTAAACTTATCTGACAAATGGAATTCTTGTTACTTTTTTTTGTGATTTTTTGAGCATTAATTGAGGAAATGGTAGGTCACATACATAGCTTATTATTTGTTTTCACAATAAGCCTATGAGGCAAGGATCAAAAAAAATCATTCCTAATTTAAAATGAATGAAGCAGAAGCACAACCAAGATAACTAATTTTCATGATGTGGGCCACATATTAAACTAAGATTTAGAAAGCTGGAGATATCTTAGGTTGACAGATATGGTCATTAATGAAGGTGGTACTCCTATCACGCAAGTTAGCCTTAAAACCCATTGTCTAGCAGCTCTAACACCCCATTCTCTTGATTAATTCATCAATTAATGAAGATAACTAGTTATCTTCATTAATGAAGATGAAGGCTAAGGTAAGTTAAGCCTCAACTAAACAATTCTTCAGTGACCTGATAAACCTACAGATGACAAAACTAGCTAGAATAACCTTGCTTGTTAAAGTTAAAAAGAGTATTTCCTACTGCTTGTTCAATTTGATGTCTCTTCCTTAAGAGTTACTTACTATAGTCTATCTGTTCACAAAGGAACTTGTGCCTTGTTATGCTGACTGCCTTATTATTTTTACAGCCAGGTTGCCCGCTCCTTCATAATTACATGAAGACAACCCTGAACCCATACATAATCAACGTCACCCTAGCTGCCAAAATGTGCAGCCAAACACTGTGTGGGGGAAAAGGCGTGTGCGCAAAGAAAGATGAAAGTTCAGATTACTATCTTCACTTGAACCCAAGTCATTTTAATATTGAATTAATGAAAAGTGGAAAGTATGAAATCCATGGCAGCCCCAGAGTTGGAGACCTGGAGTATTTTTATGAACATTTTCAATGCAGCTGTTTTACCAACATGAACTGTACGGAGAGATCTGACATAAAATCCGTAGAAAGCGTTAGTGTGTGCACAGGTGACAACGTTTGTATAAAGGCTCCTGTAGAGCCCAACCTAGCACCACGCCTTCTACTTGGCAAAGGCATTCTCCTTCTGACAGTACTCTCACATGTACTGCACCATCTGCTAGACGAGAGTCTTGCTTTCCTGGGGAAGATGCTAGTTGGTGCTCCTTAATTCTCTCTACCCACAACATTTGTCTTTTTTTTTTTTTTTTTAAAAAAAAACAGTCTTGAGGAATTTGAAAATGTGAAATGGGATTCTAGTTTGCAAAAGTAATTCTATTTTAATAATCAAGATTCTATTTTTGACTTTCAGAAAAAGCATCTCTTTTTCTACCAAAGACTAATTGCAAGCAAGGCTGTTTTATTTGGAGATTAGATTTGGTTTAAAGAGAATGAAGACTGAATAAAATAAAATTTCTATAAAGCAATGTCTTTTTAGTAGTCTGTCATTGTTTAAAAACGATCAAGAAAATATTAAGATGAAAACTGCTGTTTAAGAAGGAATGCCTCAATGTGCTAGTCTGTTCATTTGTAGAACTATGGTTTTTAGGCTCTTCAAGTTAAAAAAAATTATAACTGTTTTGGAGAAAGCTCAACTTTAAAAATGATAATTCTGCCTTTGTATATAGTTTAGTGTATTTTCAGAATTTACTTTTATAGAGTACTCTAATTTTCTTCTCATTCCTGACTGTCAAGCTTAATTTGCAAACCTGAATTACTTATTTCATCAATCATTCAGCTGCTTTCTCAAGTATTTAGAGAGTGTTATCACTCAGAACTTCTGGAATGATAATAGTGAATTACCTTCCAAACATTGCATTCCAGTTACTGACTGCAATAATAACCCTTTGAGTCCTGTGCTCCTGGAGGCAGACTCACCAGCCCTACACTGCCTGGATGACCAACAGAAGAGGCTGGCTAGCCCAGAAACCCAGGGTAGAACCAAACAGTGTCTGAGGTCCCTGAAAAAGATGATGTTAAAGTATTTTAGAAGGTTAATAGTTACTGGATCAGAAAGAAACAGCTTCAGAAAGAGGAGACATTGTTAAGTGTGGTGAAAAGCAAATGACTAACTAATAATGTAACTTTTGTGACCCACACTGAGAATTTGGGACTTTAAAAGGAAGATACTGCCAGTTTTTTAGGTGTGTTCCATTCCCCCTGACTTACACACAGCATACATGACATATTATTTAGGTGTGTTCCATTCCCATGACTCACGCACAACATACATGACATAGTATTTTTACTCCCAGCACTGTCCTATAATATAAGCACCCCAAAGACGGGGTATGAACTACTTGTTGCAGCTGTATCTATATAACCCATTGAATACTGAGTGAATAAACGCTAATGGGGACTTAGCACAAGATTTTGAATTTGGGATTAGTCACGGTCAGTTTGCATGACTTGAAGTTGTGATTCTGTTTTCAAACTATGTCTTTATCAATTAGTTACTGAAATGAAGGGATTTGATAAAGACTGAGAATGGACAGGATATATGAACTGATTTATCAGAATGTGAAGTAGGATGGAGTTGCAGAAGCAATAGAAATGATCCAACTTACTATGTTCATGATCTTTTCTACAAAATTGAAAATAGATTCTCTCCTAAAATGCATCACATCCACAGTTCCTCTTCCCTCCACTACTCCTAGCTCCCCGTTACCTCCCATTTCTCTCATGTCCACACCCCTTCTGGTTATTTTCCAGAAAAGAGCAGGCCTCCAAGAGACAGCAGTCAAACAGAGCAAAACAAGTTACAATAACACAAGGCAAAAAGCCCTCATATGGAGGCTGTTCAAGGCAACCCAATAGGAAGAAAATAGTTGCAAGAGTAAGCAAAAAAGTCAGAGATACACCTGGTCCCACTGCTAGGAATCCCAAGCCAAGAGCCCTAACAAAGACAGAAAGAACCTGGTGTGAACCCTTGCAGGCCCTGTATTTGTCACTTTAGTCTATGTGAACCCATGTGATTCCATGGGCCATGTTCTCCTGGTGTCCTCCAAGCCCTCTGACTTCTACAGTCTCCCCTCCCCCTCTTCCACGGAGTTCCTTTTATCTCCGAGGGGAGGGGCCTGATGGAAGCCTCCAATGTGACTCTCTCTGAGTAATGTCTGGCTGTGGGTCTCTGCATCTGTTCCCATCTGTTGCTGGGAAGCCTCTCTGATGATAATTGGGCAAGGTACCTATCTATCATATACCAGAATCTCATTAGGAATAATTTTATTGCTTTCCTTTTTTTTTTTAAAAGATCAGTCATTTTTGGTTCTACCCTGGGTTTCTGGGCTAGCCAGCCTCTTCTTTTGGTCAGCCTGGCAGTGTAGGGCATATACCGCTGCCTGGAGAGTCTGGTTTCAGCAGCACAGGACTCAAAGGAATCCATAGATTCCATGCAATATATATATATATATATATATATATATATTATATATGTTATATAATATATATATATTAACTAAGGTGGTTAAGGGAAAAGATACTCACTCTCTTGATAGTTTCCTTCTTTATTCTTCTGTATTCTTCTGTTGTGTACTTCTTTTGCACAGCTTATATACCCCAGCAAATTTTTCAAGCAATATTGGAATTGCAGTGCGGTTACACTCTATTTTTCAAGTGAATGATTTTAATGAATACAGATAAAAACATGTTTTTCATCTCCCTTTCATCATGCTTAAAACAAACTCTCCCAAGAACCAATACACATTTACATCTAAGCAACTTGTTACAGATTAACAGAATGTGAGCAAGCCATGAATATTTTTTTTCTCAGCCAGCTCTTTTGTTGGTAGGTTGCATATTGCACTTACAAAAAAAGAACCAATCACTTTATTACTTATCTTGAAAGGTAATTTTATAAGGAATCTTAAAGGAATCGCAAACCTAAACTTTTATATATTAAAAGAATCAGTCAGGTCTACTCTAAATCTTTAGGGTACATACTCAATTCATCAATTTTTTTATATCAGAAGATTGAGGGCAGAAATGGGTATAAGGAATTAATCATCTCTTTTGGTCATTAATCAAATCTAGCAAGAAAGGTACATCAGCTAATGGTAATTAGACTGCTTTATTCTTGTTTCCCGACCTTAAAGAGTTTCTTACTTAACTGTATATCTTTCTAAATCTTTAGATTGTCTTCTTGGGTTTTTCCATCTCAAAGCTATTTAACAAAAACATCTTAGTCTTACTTGTTATTTTCAAAGCTTTGTTTCTGTTATGCTGTACTCTAAAACCTGTGAAAACACCTCCCAACACTAGCATTAAAAAAATTTAAGCTAGCTTGGCTACTGGGACTCAGTTGTTTTTCTAAATCATTAACCTAAGCCACAGTCTATATGGCTTCTCAATAGAACTCATGTGTTCTAGCTGTGTGACACTTCCTTGTTTATCCGTCTAGTCTCCCAAACTCTATTTAAAGTGACATTATTATCAATTAAACAGTACAATTTAGGAAGAAATCATCGTCATAACAATCCATAGGCAAAAATGCCCAGTAGATCAGAATGTATTCATGAGTTAAATACACTGCATTCCAGGCAGTGGGAATATCCCCATACCCATTTACACCATGACAGACACCAAAGACAGATGGCAGTGGCAAACATGCAAAGGCACTTCAGTAACAGAAAATATTCTGGAATCTATGGTCTTGGGGCCTTGTCTTTCCAAGATTCACCCATCAGAGAGTTTTCTATGGGTGGGCTGACACCTTGAACTTCAGTTGCCACATGCTGCTCCACTGACATGGCCACCAGCAGGCATGAATTCCCTCTTGTAGAGTGGGCCTCAAAGTAAAGTCAGACATTGGTTGGCCACTTCCAAAAGTTATGGGCCACCATTGTCCCAGCACATTTTGCAGGCAGGACTGATTGATACCATGTGTATGTGTGTATGTGTGTGTGGCATGTGGCGTGTGTATATGTATGTGTGTGTATATGTGAATGTGTGTATGTGTGTATGTGTGTGTGCATGCCTGTGTATGTGTGTGTGCGTGCCTTTGTATTTGGGTGTGTATGTGTGTGTGTGCATGCCTTTGTGTGTGTGTGTGTGTGTGTGTGTGTGTGTGTGGTAAGAAGACTTAAGATCTATCTTGCTCATAAATTTCAAGTATATGGTGTAATACAGAATTTGTTATACTCATACTGTCATGATTAGGTTTCCTAATTTTTACTCATTTTCCACGACTGAAACTTCGTGCCTTTGGCCAATATCTTTTCTTTTTCCTCTACCACTGAGCCTCAGCCCTCGGCAACCATCTTTCCCCTCCTGGTGTCAATAGATTTTATTTCAGGTATCATTGATAAGGGAGATCACGCAGTATGTACATTTATGTATCAGGTTGACTGCACATGGCATATTGTCCTTCAGGTTCCTCTCATGCCACTAGGAAAAGCAAGATTTCTCTTCTATTTTATGTCCTTTCAGCACTGATCATTTAGTCCTTTTCATATTGGCTACTATGAAAATTCATGCCCTGCACATCAGAGAACAGATATCTGAAATGCTGAATCCATGCCACATTTGAAATCCTGAGGATCCATTCCACAAAAAAATGCATTGATTGTTGACTAATGGTTTAAGTTCTTATGTTTCTTCCCCTTCTTAACTTTCTGACAAATAGTATGTCGCAATTTCTTAGTCTGTTTTAAGTACTATAGCGAAATACTATCACTGGGTACCATTTAAATATAAAGGAAATTTCCATATTTCTGGAGATTGGAAAATCCAAGGTCAGTGGAACAGTAGATTTAGTCTCTGGGTCCAATTTCTGCTCATGTAAACATCTGCCTGCGTCCCCACATGGAGAAAAGACAATTCTCTAAGACTACTTTATAAAACTACTAAGGCCAGTCATGAAGATTCTGCCCTCATAATCTAATGACATAAAAGGCTTATTTGGTGTCACTGCCCTCAGGGTTACGATCACAGATAGGAACTGCATGGAAACACAAGCACTCAGATATTCCATGGGAAAATGAGACTTTAAAAAGACACTCCTCGTGGTGCTATATAAATTACTAAATATGGGTTAAAGCAAGATATGAGTATTAGCCAATAAGAGGCTGAAACTATGGGCCAGGCAGTGTTTTAAAAGAATACAGTTTCCGTGTAATTATTTCGGGTGTAAAGCTAGCCGGTGGCTGGGTGGCCGGACGCAGTCCCGCCGCTTGCCACTACACCAGTCTATTAGATATCTGAGCTACGAAGCATTTTCATGACTGGAACAAATTACATTCTATTACTTCTCATGGAAGTTTAAAAAAAAAAAAAAACAGGACAAACCCACTCAAGTGTGAAAGTTGCCACTCAGTCAACTGCTCAGGTTTAGTTTCTGCTGAAACAAGTTTAATGAAAAGGAAGAAGGGAGGAAGTGCAGGTGCAGACTGGAGCTGCCCCAACAGTGGAGTAGCAAGACTCCAGTGCATTGAAGCAACCAAAGCCAGAGCCAGCTTCCCAACTCAGCTGCTGGGGTCCCACCAGGTCCACTTTGACTGACTCAGGAACACAACCTGGTTGACACCAAGGCTGAGATCTGGGATCACAGCCCCTTTGGCATCATCACAAACTCCTGATTAAGAAGCTTCTGCAGATTTGAGGGTAGGCTGGGGGCCTTTGGGGATGGGAACAGGAGGGATCAGGTCAGAGTGGGAAGAAAGGACTAGCAGAAATGGCTGGAACAGGTGGGCTGTTAGTGAATTATATGGAAGCTTATTGCAGTAGAAGCTTTCTGGAACCTATGAGGTTGACCCTAGTGAGGATTCCTAGTAATGAAGGCTATGGAGCCTAGTCAGCCATCTTCTGAAACCAGGCTAGGCTCACAGTGGCAGGACTAAGACACCAACCCAGCCACAGAATCTATGACCTACAACCCGACCTGCCTGCAAGATGTGCTGGAGCAATGGTGGCTCAGAGCTCATGGATATCTTTATGATCAAATGTTCGATGGTCAGCAAAGTAGTGTGGGCAAGTGCTGTAAAGTGAGCACTCAGGGGCTGGGATAGGGAGATTCCAATAATGCTGAGGCCAACATTAGCTACCTAATGAGTATCAGGCTAGTCAGATCTATTACAAAACTCAGTCTCACAACACACACACACACACACACACACACACACACACACACACACACACACACACACATACACGGGGTGGGGAGATGTCAGACCACCAGCATTCATTAGTTTCTGCTTCCTGATACGGTTGCAGGGTATCCGGCTTTCTCATATGCCTTCCCCATCCTAGTAAACTTCCCTGTAACTGTAAGCCAAGGTAAATCAATCATTAAGATTTGGTCAGGTGCTTTTTGATGGTTATGAGAAAAATAACTACTACACATAATACTAGATGACCTCTGCAACCTAAAATGTTTGTAGTTATGCTAGCTAGGTAAATAATTCACCTGCAATTTAATGACTAATTTATACCATCACACCGTGTAGCACCGCTGGATCACAATCAGTGATGATGATTTTTGCTATTATGGATGTCTAGCCTTCTCATTGACAAAGTATATCAGTCACACATCCACAGTTCAAAGCATTTTCACACCGAGTTTTGATGAGGATCTAGGATCTCATTAAAGTCGTTATTATTTGACTCTATCTTCCTACATGTGTTTTACCGCTCTGCCATTGTGTTTATATAAAATTATAATGTACTGTTTTGGGCGTGCTTTCTCCTCTCAGCATAATTTTTGTGAGATTTCACTTACATTGTTTTGGTAATAGCTTGTTCATTTTAAAACTGTGTAATATTTAATATATGTATGTTGATTTACATAACAAGCAACTCCTAGTTCATCTAGAGCCTTGTAGAACCAGTTAAAGAATACCTGCAGCAGTCAGTGCTGGTCCAATCCATATTCATCAAGAATTTTCCCTGAGTCTGGAAGCTTGTTTTTCTCTTGGCATGTGTGAAGAACAGACGAGATGCTCTCTTAACTTCTCCATTCTTCCCTTTTTATTTTTTAATTTTTGGTTCTTCTAGTGATTGAACAAAGGAATTCATATATAATAAGGTAAGTACATACTCTTACCCTCTCCCAGAAGTCCATAATTTCAAGATAGCTTTATTGATGAGGTTTTCTTTTTTTTCCTCTGTAGTGTTTGTGTGTGTTGTCCTACTTAAAAATCTTTGCTTGTACCAGTCGCTCATGTGTTCTAGATGGCACCACAGTTAGCTTCATTAGCTTTGCTGTTTTACATCTCATGTTTAGAATTATGGTCTTCCTAGAATTTATTTCCTTCAGATAAAGAGTAAAGCATCTCTCTGAGTCTACAATTTAATTAGCTTCCTTCAGTAACAGCGATGCTACTCTTCAGTGTCATTTTCTGTTTTAAACAACACTGTTTTTATTGGCATACCATTTATTTACACTCTCCCTCTGTGTGTGTGTGTGTGTGTGTGTGTGTGTGTGTGTGTGTGTGTGTGTTTGATGGGGAAAATCAAGCACCAGGCCTTGTGCTTACACACAATGCTCTATTTTCAACTTGGACATCCATCCAGTTGTTAAAGGTTTAAGTATAATAACATTAGGCAAATGCAGAAAAAGCTGAAAAAAGGTCTACTTCTGTCACATATATATCACTTATTTATACAGTATTTGAATTCTATAATGAAATATTTCTCTGACATGTTTTTCTGGCAATGTAGAATTATCTTTTAGGTACATTTAAATAATTCTTTAATTACACCCTTACAAGATTTGATTTTGGATTTCTGTCACGGTTTTTGGAAAGCAACATAAATTGCTTCTTGTTTTCACCTTTATTTCTCTTTGAATAATTGCCAGGAAGAAAAATGGAAATGCTTGAGGTCAAATGTCTTTTCCAAGGTCAAATAAATTTTGCTGAAAAGTCTGGACTATTAAAAGAAAATAAAAACTCAGACTTATGATTTGAAATGGAGTTCGTAAAAGAAGACAAATAATTAAGGTTTCTACTTTATCAAAATAAATTCTTTTAAAAGCTTTCACTTTCAAACTACAAGGAAATTGTTCCTTCTGTGTTGATGTCAGGCTTTCTGCTGAACATGGATGCAGTCAAAAAGCAAGGGATTTGGAACCGTGAATGCCTCCTTCATGGTCTTCCACTAATTGATTTGCAAGTCTTATTATTTCTTATGTAGATAATTGGTTCAGATCAGAATTTACAGTTTTTGAAGGGGTCCTTGCAGGTGTCAGGCAGGAAAGAAAGCCTCGAGAAGAGATGAGAATCAAAACTGGGCGCAGATTGACTTCATCAATCAGAATCATACTCTGCGGAGTCTAGTATTAGGCAGTTTGTTGTCAGTGCAGTGAAAGCACAGTAATTTGGGAAAAGGTTTCCAGGCAACAAGCAGTCGAGTCAGTCCAATTCCAGGTGCACAGTAAAGCTCAAGGTGTGACTATAGAGACACTCTTGTACAAAGTACATATGGCCATGAGGCTGGGTTTTAGAGCTATGAGGCCTAGAATCTAATATGATCTTTTGCCAATAGCAAAGAGATCAGCAGGTTATAAAACACTTGTGACATCTCCCCTAAGGATGGGTAATGGAGGGAAGAGTCTGGAATATCTGTATAGGAAAAAAGTGGGTGGCGTTTGCCTCCACAGATGAAAAAAAAGGTCACCAGGTATTTAATAGTATCCACTCTCAGCCTTCTGGGTGGAATGCAGGTATTTGATTTTATTTCCTCCACTGGGGAGACACCCTTGCATGATTAACATTACTGGCTCTCTTAGTGCTTCTCTGTGAGTACAAGGACCTCTGGGCCCCCAACAAGTTTTAGAGGTAGCTAACTAAGGCATCTATCTTTCACAGTTCAGTCTGCTCCTACAGGGATCACTATCACATTTCTGTTTAGTCAGCACATTTCTGGCTTTACCTCCTACCAAAAGAAAGCTTTCCCTACAGCTGGAAAACAAAATGCTATTGTGTAGTAGTAAGCTTTCCTTTTCTTTTCCTTTCCTTTTTTGAGAGCGTTTTCTGATTATTATGGCAATAGAATAATGATATGATCTAATCTAATAAAATGTAATCTCTGTTGTGACCACATTGAGCAGAGAATGTAGGGAATCCTGTACTTACAGTTATTTTAGTCTAAATGTCTATCACCAAAACACCTTAGTTAATGTGGAGACTCCACGAGAACTGCTAAGTTTTCATTCTCTCTGTAGTCCAGAGGAGAGGCATAGCTACACTTAGGTGTTCTTGGATAAGTCTTCCTTATGACCAAAGCTCATGTTTGCTTACCATTTTTTAAAGATTAAAGATAATTTTGTTAAAAAATAAATAAAGCAGCTCATTTACTTGCAACTCATACCAACTAAATATCTATGACTCTCATTGCCACCAATTTAAGAGGCACTATAATTTTAAACACCATGGGAAATACCAGCAACAAATACTCACAACTGAACCATGAAAAACTATCCATTGTAAGGTACATAATATAAGAAAACAATTAAAGCACAAATTTTCTGGAATCTATGAAATATAATAGTCACAATTTCTCATTCTGAATGACTCATAATCCCTCAAAAGAAAAAAACATTATGCACTTCAAGTGTCTCACATGACTTTGGGTTCTTTTGTGTTATTTGGATGGAAATCATGGTTTGGTTAGAAGCAGCTCCCTTAGGAATTCAGGCCTGAATACTTGGGGGCAACATCTTTGAATATACAGGATTATAGTTCTAGAATCTTGACTTTTAAAGATTTCCAGTTTTCTTAGAGTGTACACAACCATGGTTGAACCACATAGCTCATGTTATGTAAACCAATTGAATAGATCCCATTGGCAATGTATGTATTCATTCTATCTGTTCAGTTGCTGTAGAGAACTCGAGTAAAACAGTGTACACACTGTTATTTGGAAGCAATAAGGCTATTTGATCTCCCCAGAATGCCCCAATTTTGTATGGACTTTAGTTTTTGACCCTCAAAGGCTGTCTGACTGTTAAAAGAGGTGGAAGTAGGCCACCGGAGAACATTTTACAGAGGATAAGATGAGGTTATAGGAGAGTAGACAAAAACTCTCAGCTAAACCCAGAGATCTGTTCACTGGAGTCCACAGTCTCATCTTGATTTGGGGATGGCAAGAAATAGGACATCAAAAATGGATATACAGGCCAGATGTGGTGAGCCATGCCTTTAATCCTAGCACTTAAGAGGCAGAGTTAGGAGGACTGATGTGAGCTCCAGACAAGCTTTGTTGCAAAGTTATTTGCTTGTAAATAGCTATCTAAAGGCTTGGTGGAGATTATACCTTCCAAAACGACAAGAATTACCGAGGAGTTAATCTCCTAGTGACCTACAGCATACCGATCTTCTGGCTTTAAGTATAGTGTGTGTGTGTGTGTGTGTGTGTGTGTGTGTGTGTGTGTGTGTGTGTGTCTTTCTTCCTGTGCATAGAAATCAGAGAACAGCCTGGGGTGTCACTGCCCTGCTTTTCACAGTGTTATAGACAAGGACATTTGTTTGTTGCTCTTTACACCAAGTTTAACTGGCTTACAAATTTTTGGTCTTCTCCTGTCTCCATCCAGAACTTAGACCCAGTACTGGGATTGCCAGTATACGCTAGCATGTCTGTCTTTTCATGTATTCAGGGACTGGAAACCAGGTCCTCACACTTGCATGGAAAAAGTGCTTTGCCCTCTGAGCTAAGGTCTTCAGGCACCCATTCCCTTTCACACTGAGATTCTCTGATCACCAGTTAAGGCCATAGGGGTACCTATCCTGTAGTAAATGAATTGATTTAATCAAGTGAATTGTTGGCCAAGCTAATTTTTGTTTTTTCCCAAGCCAAAGGTTCCTGGACATTTCTAGGAGTCATAGAACTTTGCTAATATAGAAACACCCACAGTGTAAAGGCAGTAAATCAAATTTGGGAGCCTGCTCATGCTTCTGAATCATTTTATGTGTACAGAATAACAATATCTTATACTGGGGCTATAATGAAAACCAGCAACCAAAAATTGCTTTTAATATATCCACCCCTTCAATAACTACCTTTCTTAAGTGATATGAGGTTCACAGACTGAAATGATACATAATTTAAATGATATCTTTACTCTCTGATTTCAACCAATGTGATGCACATAGATCATAAGCAAATATCTTGCAAATTATAATTCATCTCTAAATTTTGGCTATTCACTTATGTATTGACTATTATTATTTTGATACCTATGTATCTTTAAATCTTAGGACTCCTGGAATATGAGATTTCAATGGTATCCCTAACACCTGGCTACTGGAACCTCCAACAAAGATTTTCTTTCAAAGATTTTATATTTTCCGGCTGTAAAAAAAGTATTGTCTAAGATTTAACATTCATAGGTGGTCACTATTTTCCCTGGTGTTCTTATCATTGATTTCACTATTCTATCCTCCCCAGAAAGTATCCTCAGTCTGGATTCTTTTCTCAGTTGGACCCTAAAGCATCAAAATCGATATTCTTCTACTTAAAATTACAAATTTTGGAATTTTGGCTATAGATAGTCCACACAGATAAATGATCACAGACCGTAGATCCTGAAACAACATTTGTTTCAGTGCTCCCCCCGTCTCCCCTCCTCTCTCTCACTGTAGGGACTCCACTCTGAAAGCATGGCACTGAAAAGTTGTCTTTGAGAGACTGGGTATAAAACCTGACTCTTGCAATACAAGCCCTCAGAATGCTGAGGTAAGAGGATCACTACAACACTCTTTCCTTGAATGATTTTGGAGTCGAAAACTTTTGGGGAAGAAGACTTACAGTAGGTGTATAGGCATACAAATTGGTCTGCCATCATATAAATCTACCCTTTTACAGCTAGGTACACCCCGGGGGGTTAGCTGGTGAGTTGTACATGAGGTAAGCCAGGAAATAACTATTTATAGCAGCTATGCCTCCAGGTCAGTGGTTCTCGATCTGGGGGTCACAACCCCTTTGGGGTCACATATTGGATATTTATATTATGATTTCTAATAGAATTAAAATTATAGGTATGAAGTAGTAATGAAATACAGTTGGGGATCACCACAATATGAGGAACTGGATTAAGGGGTCTCAGAATTAAGAAGGATGATAACTACTGCCCTAGGTGGTAAAAATATCTTTTTGTAATTAGATCTCCTTAAAGGCATAGTTAGATTGTTCCAACTACATTAGAAATTAATGCTATGTGGTAGTGTTAGCACATGCTTCTAATCTAATCCCGCATTTGGTAGGCAGAGGCAGGAGGATCTCTCAGTTAAAGGCCAGTCTGGTCTATAGAGAGAATTCCAGGATGGCTAGGGCTACACTAAAAAGTCCTGTCTTGAATACCCCACTCCTCTCCCCACCCACCAATAAAAAAGAAAGAAAAAAGAAAAGAAAAGAAAAGAAAAGAAAGAAATGAATAAATAAATTAAACTTCTAGGATTCTTTCCCAGTGGCCATACATATAGTGAATATTCTGATAGGGCAGAAAGAAAACATGCAAATCCATCTGGGTCTTGAAGGAACTGTACTATTGTGGGACAGAATATATTCAATCACAATCATTTTCAGTGGTTTGTCTCCTAAATGGTTCCAGATCTTATAAAGTTGAAAGTCAATTATTAAACACCTCACAGGTTGTTTGGCTAGTTTAATATGTAACGATCTAACACTGTAAAATACATGGATTTTACATCTGTACTACTTTGTTTTTGTTTAAGTGTTATTTATTAAGTTGTAATTTATTCCAATAATGTATTTAAAAAGAATACAAATTTTTGATATCAGTTGCATTTTACCAGATATAAATTTATTTCAGTTGAGTTGAAAGAAGGCAGTTAAATTCTATCTTTGAATGCGGTGCTTTCTTAGCAGGCTCTCTCTCATAGATGCTTAGAGGTAGCCAAATGGGAGCAATGCACACAGAAATTGAGTTATTTGGCTATGTTGATAGAATCCTGGTTCATGAAGATTTCATCACTCAGGTTCCTCTCAGGATCACACAGTTTGTTTCCTGAGAACCATCACTTGGGCTAAGCAAGCATCATGACCTGATCTGTTCTTTTGTGGCATGACTTCCTTGAAGTGTTGTGTTCCCATAAAAACAATTTCTTTGGCTCACCATAGATAGCTCAATTTAAAACATTCTAAAGTAAAATTTGCTTTTCATGCATGCTACTGTCTTACATATAGAGGAGAGTGGGGACAAGGAAAATATTGCTGGTAAAAACAATCAGAAGCAATGTAGATTAATTAAGTGCTTTCTTTGTACTAAATGTAAAAAAAGAAACAAGTTCTGTTTCTGTGAAGTAAACTGACAAGTGACAGATTGACAGAAGAAAACTGGGGAAATTGAGCTATCTCCCTGGTCTGGTACAGTCCAGATTTTTGGTCTACCAATGTTACAAGTACTTAAGAATTTTATCAAGAAGTTGGGGTAGTCCTATGAAGCCAATCACTGATGGAGGAGAGTTATCTGTCTATGTTTCTTTCATTGGTTAATTAATAAAGAAAACTGCCTTGGCCCTTTAAGAGACAAAAAATTAGGTAGGTGGAGTAGACAGAACAGAATTGTGGGAACAAGGAAGTAGAGTTGGAGAGACTCTTCAGTCAGTCTCCATAGGGAGTCTCCATGCTGCTCCTCTCCGAGATGGACGCAGGTTAAGATCTCTCCTGGTAAGCCACACCTCGTGGTGCTACCCAGATTACTAAATATGGGTTAAAGAAAGATGTGAGAATTAGCCAATAAGAGGCTACAGATAATGGGCCAGGCAGTGTTTAAAAGAATACAGTTTCCGTGTAATTATTTCCGGTGTAAAGCTAGCCGGCGGCCGGGTGGCTGGACGCAGCCCCGCCGCTTCACACTACAGATTGGCGCTCCAATGTGGTGACTAAATCCACTTAAAAACCTGAGAGGGCTTTAAATAAAGGAGAGAAAGAGTTTAACACAGCTTTTTGCTGTTTGCCTGGACATGCCGTAGAGAGATTTCCTTTTTCGGCAATAGCGGCAGAGAAAAAGCTGAGTCATTTTAAAACGCGGCTTCCTGGTGCTGTGCTGCCAGTGCGAACTCTGGCTTTAAAGCATTTCAGTGGCTTTTATGGACTAGATGTTTGTGTGCCTGCTTGGGATCGGAAAGAAAGTGCTCTGAGACCATGCCAATGGCTCACTGCTCCCCGCCTGCACCTGGGCAGATGGCGGAATCAGGCTTAGGCGAGCGGGAGAACATGGCGGATTTCTGCCGATGTTTCCAGGCTGCGCAACTTGGATGAAAAGAGTTTCTGTGCCGCACACTCAGTCTCAGAGTTAAAGTGCTGAGTGTGGCTCCTACCTGGAGGCCCCAGAGCTAGCAGAAAATGGTACATCCTCCATTTTGAAATTGGAGAGAGGTGGAGCCAACATCCAGAACAGGACTGCTGTGTGCCTGTAACTGTGTGCGGCTCAGGGGCACCAAATGACTGAGGCAGGAGCGGCTTTGGCTCTGCTCCGCCATGCTGAACTGTACTGAGCTCAGGCAGGAACTATCGTAATTACCATGATAACAGTGCAGTTAAGGTTTAGACTTGGCTGGAAACAGGCGGTACCCTATTACCTCTAAGTGGCGCAACTTAAGTTTTTAAGAAGTGCTTAACCTTTTAAGAAGTGCTCCTGGATAGTAAAAAAATTACAGAGTCACAATAGGAAAGATTCAGACATAGAAGGCCTTTAAATGGGTCACAATGTTGGATAAATGTACGTAGGCTTGAGAGCGAAAGAGAAGAAAAAATATAGAAAATAAAGTTAATGCCTTTAAAAAAAAAGTAAAGCCTTTAAAGAGACAGAATAAAGTAAGTGATAGAGTAAAAATAAGCCACGTAAAAATGGAAAATTCACAGAGAGTCTGGATTATGTATTTTATTGTGTTTTCTTTGAAATTTTTGACTGTAAAGGAGCTAAATACAGAGAGACATTTCATTATATGGGCTGCCAGGCTAGACCAGAATGGACATCTTAACTGTATGACTTCAGGATTTGGATCTAAGAACATGATGCTTTGGAAAAGAGTTTCTTCTTTTGTTTTCACAGAGGACGAGACTCTGTGGATTGCTTCTATCCCAATATGGTATGATAGACCACACCCTCCTGAAAGGTTGCTGTGAACATCTTCAAAAAATTACTTCACTCAACTGCCAACTGAGAGGAACCTAGCAGACAGGTTATACCATAAAAGACCTAAATAACAGCGCCCCCATTCAGCAGGAAGCAGTTTGGAGAGAAAAAACTGCGCCCATTTTCCCAAATATTGTTTATAAATGTTCTTTTACATTTAAAGGGGGAGATGATATAGATATGAATTTGCATTGGTATAGATTTTAAGGTCAATTTTGTTATATGTATATGTATTTCTGATCTTGATTAAGCTATTGTGATTGTAGTTCATTTTAAAAACTGTAATGTATAATTAGGAAATATAGGTTGTTAATGGATAATCATTGATAATAGTTAAGCTTGTAGTCATGTTATTAGATTTTCTAGATATGTAGAGATATATTTCAGTTAGATAGACATTCTTCATATCTTTCAAAGACTGCAGAATATGGCATTTAATGTTTTAATAACTTAGGGTTTTTCATGACAATGAGACACGTCTGCTCCTGGCAGCACCAATCTACTTCGAGAGGAAGATGGGCATCGAAGAGGCTACTTATGGAGTTTGTTAGCCATTTGGGCAAGAAACTGCTCTTGGCTGGACTGTTCCATAAACTGGACACAAAGAACCCGCAGAGAGAGGACTGCTGAACTTGCCTAAAGGTGAGATGGTCTTTCGGGGTTCCTGATTCATGAAAGAGTCTGCGAGATGTTCTGCAGGACACAGCAGAAAGTGACTGAACTGTCTTTGGAATTTCCTGCTTCATGAAAAAGTCTGCTGGACACTATGGGCCTGAAGGCTGAAGATGGATGCCCCAATGGTACAGAGGAACTTTGGGTGACTGTCTAGGCAGCGAGTTGTCTCTGTCACTTCTAAAGTTTGAAAGTTACAAATGACTTGTTTACTTAGGTAATATTGTATCCTTCTGGAGTCTTTGATGGAGTTGAAGAATAAATAGATAGTTATAGATTTCCTTAGTTATGATAAAAGATAAAATAGATTTAAATATTGTAACTGTAATACTTGCTTGATAACTGTTTTGTTATATGTAATTTTGCTATGTTAAAGTTGAAGCCTTTCTTTTTTGTTTAAACAGAAAAAGGGGAAATGATGGAGGAGAGTTATCTGTCTATGTTTCTTTCATTGGTTAATTAATAAAGAAAACTGCCTTGGCCCTTTAAGAGACAAAAAATTAGGTAGGTGGAGTAGACAGAACAGAATTGTGGGAACAAGGAAGTAGAGTTGGAGAGACTCTTCAGTCAGTCTCCATAGGGAGTCTCCATGCTGCTCCTCTCCGAGATGGACGCAGGTTAAGATCTCTCCTGGTAAGCCACACCTCGTGGTGCTACCCAGATTACTAAATATGGGTTAAAGGAAGATGTAAGAATCAACCAATAAGAGGCTACAGATAATGGGCCAGGCAGCGTTTAAAAGAATACAGTTTCCGTGTAATTATTTCGGGTGTAAAGCTAGCCGGCGGCCGGGTGGCAGGACACAGCCCCGCCGCTTCACACTACAAATCACATGGTTTTAATTGCAACATTGAATTAAAAATCTACTATCATGATCATGTCTGTATTTAATAAAAAATAATATGCTCCCACTGCCTCTGATCAAGGAATAGCCCTTGAGCTTTCAGAGAGTTTTCCCAAGGCATGAAGATAGCTCACGAGAAAGAAATCTAGAGGGATGTTGTTCTATGCCATCTAGTTTTTATTTATGATTTTTGTTATTCTATGATACATCTATCATATGTTCACCTTCAAAGGTCCAAAAACTAGTTCACATTTTTCCATAGTAGTTAAAATTACTATCAAATTGATAAATTAGTAGGATTTGAGTTTTGGAAACTGATGCAGTTTTATCAATTTCATGCTTGACTTAGGAAAAAAATAAAGTTAATAGGAAAGTCACATGTCTGAAAGAGAGCCCACAGTGGAAGAACACGTGGAAAGCTGAGAAGATTCAGATGGGTAATTATCTGTCAGGTTTGCAGCAAAAGTGAAAAAATATGAAATTTTTATTTAAAAATATTTCTTCCATAAGGATGGGAAGAATTGAATGTAGGGGGAAAGAGGTGGAAATAAAGTATCTTGGGAGTATCTCTCTGCTTTGTGATGTCATCTGCTTCCAGGATCTTAGAATTTGCTGTGAAATCTAAGCTATGAGGTCACTTGTAGGTACAGTCTTCTTGTTGCCTGTTTTAGGAGTGCTGGAGTAGATTTAGGTTAGCTATGCTTCACATGAATTAAGAAGAGTTTCCTTTGTGAGGTAGGAGATGCAAATGGTGGGCAGGTCTTTATAAGGTTCTTTCCAGCAAGGTAACAGTGCATGATTTTTTTGATAAACTTCTTGATATTTACTTGTCTTTTGGTTGAAAGTGATTAAAAGAATTATCATTCAACAAAGTCTGTATTTTTCTACTATACTACTAAGAAGTTATCTCTCTCTCTCCCTCTCTTCCTCCCCCCCCCCACATGCACTCACAATAGCTTTTTAAGTCACAGTATCAAATTATCTACCCAACTTCCTGCAAATTCCTCTTAATTCAGGAATGGCAGATACTGTCAATATAGTTAAAAGCTAGCACAGTAGTGTTTATGCCTCATAATTGAAGCCAAAAATTTTATAAGGGCTAAGGTAATATTTTAAGTTTTTAAGTCTAATTTCTTGGTTTTTTTTTAATACCTAAAATTTCTATTTTCTGTTCTACTTGTTCTGGTTACTCATGCTGTTATAAGATATAAAATTAACAAGAGTGCCACAGTGCTTTTGGAACAAATGGTTTACCCGTGTTGAAAATGAGTCCTTTAGATAAAATCACTCCATAAAGAATATGAAAGTGAAGAATGATCACAGTTACTAAAACCTTTTCACTGTCATAGCGTCAGCATGGTTATTTGAATATGTATTTAGTCCATCCACCAAACATTCAGACAGTGAACAAAGAGTGGGAATTACCAAGGGCAGAAAGTATACAATCAAGTGGAGTGTCTTCAGGGCAGTGTGAGACTTGGGGTATTCCCTTAGGTCAGTGGTGACCTCCAGAAATGTAGTTATGTGGCAGTGAATGTTGAAAGAATTTGGTCAGACTATGAATGCTAGGGAAAAATCAATTGCTTTTCATCCCTTAACCCAACATGATTTGAATATTCATAGAAATTTTATATTCATTTGTAATGGACTATCAAAGGAGATTAAAAATCCACAGGTTTCCAGATATGATTAGCAGACTCCACGGTTACAGGTAGGATAGAACAAATAGATGAATTTCCTCTTGAGCAAGTGTGCATGCTCCAGTAACAACTTTGCTTTACTTGTCAATACTCTCCAGAGCTCTGGGAGGCAGATGTAGTAAAGGCATCTTGCTTTTTGCTGACTCCTGTGTCTCCAAAATGTCAGCTGTTGTCTTTGGAGTAAACCTTGTATCTCAAGCAGTGGTAACCCATTCTGCTAGAACCAAAGCAAAATAAATAAGCCTTATGTTGTGTCTAAGTTCTGTATCTGGGGATCATGATGAAGTGAACTGATAAATATATAAATAGGAGCAAAGCAAAACTTTTATTTAATGTTTTTTCATGTACATGGGAACCTTTATGAAGTTCCAAAGAAATGTCCATGGCCAAGATCCTAGTATGCTTTCTAAGCAAAAAATAATTATGAGGAAACAAATGAGTGCAATGAAACTTCTAGAGGAAGCAAAGTGTGGGGACATGACCAGGAGACATATAGAAACCAGTTGATAGTAAGGACTGTGCAGTAAGTTTTTCGGTACTGACTTAAAAGTCATTCCTAGTCCTGTTATGAAATGTGTTCTTAGAACAGAAAGTTTAGCATCTACATAATGGATATTTGGCCCTGGCGTATAGCAGAGAATTTTCTGTCATATGCTTTTGCTCAATTATCTTTAGTTCATTTTGGTTTAGGGTAGTGCGTTCTGAACCTTTCACAGGTATTAGGCTGAATGCTTTATGTACATTATTTTAACACAATAAACCTATGAATTGTTATTTTGTTATACATTATATTTTTATTTTAAAATTATGTTCATTTAAGTCTTTTTGGTCTCTATATAAACATAAGTGTGGGTGCCTATGCAGGCTAGAAGAAGGGTGTTGTATCCCTTGGAGTTGGATCTATAGGCTATTGTGTTCTGTCCTACGCAATTGCTGGACACTGAACTTGAGTAGTACACACTTTTTAACTACTGAACATCTTATTAATCCCAGATACCCAGTTATCGCTCTATTTTGAAGTTAAGAAAGTAAGCATAAAGTGTACTGAAGTTTAATAGTTGGGGTAAGCTAACACTGAGACTGAGTCTGGTGGTTCTATCAGAAGCGCTTGTTTAGTTTAGTACAGTAGTTCAGATATTTACATCATAGAATTCTTTGAATGATTTTTTTTGTTTGTTTAAAAGATTAAGCAGTTTGTTTTTGGTCAGTCACTGAATAAGTAAGTAGCTTTTAGGATTCAAATTTAATTGTATCAGCTTCCAAAATTTTGGTAATCAGAGTGATTTGTTGATTCAACAGTATAAATATGTATTTTGTACTTTTACTCAGAGCACATAAATGAATACCTCAGCGTAATACAGATGTGTACCTAACTATGACATTATAAGACATAAATTTTGGTTTTCATTGTTAGCTCCCACTTCACAGCTTCCTTCTTGCTATAAGTCATAGACTTTCTAATTGTCCCTGGGCTTTGCTTTTGAACTGGCAATATTATCTGATTTCCCTTTATCTAATTAGAGATCACAAGGCTAACCCCTTTTCGGAAGTGCCCTGTTCCACATTACCTTTGGGAGAAGATTCCACAAAGAGACCATGGAGAATGACAATCCTTGCCTACCTTCCTCCTCCCTGTTTATAGGCATTTGATCATTTCTATCTTGTATAATCTCATTTTGGCATAGTTACTGATGCTTGCATCATAACTATTCAAAAATAAAGTCACTATAAAAACCTGAAAAAACAGAGTTTTGGAGCTTTCAGGACTCAGGTCAATAGAGAATCCTGGGTGGAAAAAGCATGAAGCTTTTTCCTGCCTCTCCCAATCAGATCTTACGTATCTCTTCATCCATCTTTTGTAACATCTGTTATGACAGATCCTTAAACCAGTTTTCGTGAGTTCTGAGTTACTTTAAAAGGGAAGCACAAGGAGAGGGCTGAAAAGCTTTCTGTGTAGCTGGTTGATCAAAATTACCTGTTGTGACTGTCATCTGAAGTAGAGGATCCCTACTGGTAACTGAGATGCCAGTTTGTGGGCTCTACCTATTGTTAAATAGTGTCAAATTACATTACATGAGAAGACACTCAGTTGGTGGCCCCTTCAGAATCCATAACTTTCTTCCTAGAGATCATAGGGCAAGAGTTGAGGAAAAACCAGAAAGTTTGTATTACCAACACAGGATAACTAATAAAAAGCATCCATAGAATAGCACCCTTATCGCTTGCCTTCACACATTGGTGACCCCTACTCTAGCCCATTCCATCACAATTTATTCCACCTTAGTATACTTCAGTTATCACCTTTATTATTATTATTATTGAAATGACATTATGACTATTCAACTGAATTTGTGGCAGGTATGTCCCTGACAGGAAAGATTTTAAATTAGAAAAGTGCTGTAAATAGACTGGCACTTTCTTGGGTCATCATGTTTGCAATTAGCTCTGTCTTATCTGCAATGACTGGGATGTAGAAGTGATATTTAGGCTGAGCTTTGAAGTATTCTTTCTAGTTAGATTTGTCTAAAGACGTTCTCAATGTGGAAAGTCTGGTTGAACCATCTGTGACGGGGACACTTCACTCTCCTGTATCCTGTCAACAAAATACCAGGGATCTCTTTTGAGGTTAAAGCAGCAGCATAGCAATCTCTTGAGTACTACTAATGTGTGATTTATTGTAAATACAGATGTTCCACCCTTATTTTGTGGTGATAACTTCTACAAATATCTGACTACCCAGAGTCTACTGATTACTTCTTAATTGTCCAACTAACATATCTAGATTATTATATCTGAAAGTACGAGGACCTAAACCAGTGATAAGTGTGTGTGTGTGTGTGTGTGTGTGTGTGTGTGTGTGTGTGTATGGCAACTCTATGGCTTTCCTCTAAAATTCTACAAATTGAAACAATCAATTTCTGCTAAAGAAATTCTCCTCTTCTTTTATTTTTTTAATCTCAGTCTTTGCTGAAGATTTTGCTTATTGATATTATCCCCAAACACCTCTGCATTATCTAGATCAGGACTCCAGGTAAGTATTATTGTGCTAGTAATGCACAATGTCCAATTTCTTATAGATTTTTAATTAAAATGATGACACCACTTTTCCCTTCCCTTTTTTGCTTTCAGTCTCTACCAAATACTCTCCCACAGCTACTTCCGTGTGTCTCCTCATTCTCAAGGTGATAGCCTCTTTTCCTTCGATCATTATGCTATTCTCATAAGTACAACTTCTTGGGTGCATTTTTGTTGTGCATATATGTTTCCACGACTGACTTCAAGAGACTCCCTCCATCTAAGTGAATGCATTTTTATGACTTCCAAAGTTAAAAATAATTTCTTTCATACCTGAAAAAAAATTTAATTCTGTGAAAAGTTGTTTTCAAAATTTAGTCGATCATTACAGAGTGGTCATTTAAGACTAATAAATAAGAATTTATCTTTATTCAATTTGTTTTTGCTAAGGCATTGCTAGATACAATATTTTATATACACAATAAAAGAGAAAATAGTTACATTCAGTTCTGGGTGGGATCAGGAATGATTTTTGAAGACTAATATTGACTGTGGCAGATTTTGTATCATACAGAAGAGAAAAAATGTATTGCTTTAAACACAATAGTAGACCTTCTTTCTTTTGAAATTGAGTTAAGTTCTCTTCATAAAACATTGAGGACTTGCTAAAGCTCTTATCCCTGCTACAGTGAAGTCCATATTTGTCTTTTTTTTCAGTTCTGGATGATTGAACGTGCTGCAAAAATATTCCTGAAATGTGACTCAGGAAGGATAATCTTCAACAGAAAGCAGTCATCGTACTGTCATTCCTCATCGTGACTTCATCTCTATCTTTCTTACCTTTTGCACCAAATACTGTACAAACCTAATTGTGTAAGAAGAAATAAGTGTTTGCACAGTAATTAGTCTTGACGATGGGCGGGTTGAGATTTAAGCACCTCTTTAGAGAGAGTTTTGCTGAGTCTGAGGGTACATTCCAGGTAGTGGTAATAATCTTCCTTTTGAGTCCACGTTCCTTGGCTGTAGATTATAGGGCTGCGCCACTTGTGCCAAATGAGACTTTCCTTTGGGCTTGGAATGTTCCAGCTGAAGCTTGTTTTGGAAGTGCTAATCACTCACTGGATATGAGTTTCTTCTCTTTAACTGGAAGCCCCCGAAAAACTTCCACAGGGCAGGCTGTCACCATCTTCTATAGTGACCGACTTGGAAAGTATCCGCATATAGACGAGAAACAAAGGGAAGTGTTTGGCGGAGTACCTCAGGCGGGGAATTTGCAGGAGCATTTGGACAAAGCTAAGACTGACATCAAGCATTATATTCCAGTAGACCAACTGGGCCTGGCTGTCATTGACTGGGAAGAATGGAGACCCACCTGGGAGCGAAACTGGACACCAAAGGACATCTATAAGAATAAGTCTATTCAGTTGATACAGACCCAAAATCCAGGTATGAACACTGCACAAGCCACCAAAAAAGCCAAAGAACAATTTGAATCGGCAGGAAGAAAGTACATGGAAGAAACATTAAAATTGGGGAAAACACTTCGACCCCGATACTTCTGGGGTTTTTTTCTTTTTCCTGATTGCTATAATTATCAAAATTACCTAGATCCAGGATACAGAGGAAAATGTCCTAATATAGAAATAGAGAGAAATATTAATCTTGGCTGGATATGGAAAGAAAGCACAGCCCTTTACCCAGCAACCTATCTGAAGAGGGAATTGAAATCATCGCCAAATGCAAAACTCTACAACCGTTTCCGTGTAGTGGAAGGCATCAGGATGTCTAAAGTGCGTGAGGAAAATAATCCACTTCCTGTTTTTCTGTACACACGCGTTGTTTTCTCTGATCGGATATGGGAGTTCCTTTCTCTTGTGAGTAAATGGAAGAATTACAGCTACGTGCTATTGTGCAGACATAGTGTCGACAGGAATGCAATGCTATTCAAAAGTGTAATTCAGCTCTATGGATCATTTAGGGATTCAGACATCAGTAGTTCTATGTTCTCTGAAGAAGGCAAAATTAGTACATTTTTAGTGTTTAATATAATCATATGGTCTGTTAGCAGCCATGAAAGTACTGCAAAATGTAGAAAATATTTTAACTATTCTCCTCCTCCTCTTCTTGGAATCTGGGTCTTTTTTCTAGCAGATATCATTAAATGTATATAGTAAAGAAATGCCAGAGTAAAAGATTTAAAGACTGCATTAGTTTTTAAAGCTTTATTGCTAGGTCAGCATGCTCTGCTTGGTGAATATGCCCTGTGTAAATGCCTCCACTGGTTACTCCCTGCTAACTCTTTGTATCACCTTTATCAGAATGACCTTGTGAACACAATTGGTGAAGCTGTTGCTCTGGGGACCAGTGGAGTTGTAATATGGGATTCTATATCTATAGCACAGCGTGGACAGGTAAGGATTTGGTATATGTAATAGAAAGTAATTCTATCCTTAATGATTTTTAAGGACTTTGTCTTAAGGAACTTAGCATTATGCTTGGCCATAAGTAAATGCTTGCTATTTGTCAAATTAAGATATACTGCATTTTTTTATTATGAAGTAGAAAATGTTGTACCTGTCTTGAGGAATCAGATGTTCACAAAGATTAAGTGACGTTCTCTAGGCTCCATGTTATAAGTCTCAAAGCCAGGACTACAATTTCAGCTTTCTGACATGATGCTTTAATGTCAGACAATAGGTCTCTAGAATTTACTTCCCCATATCAAGAATTGTCATCATTTTTACAAATTTCTCAGATAAAAGAAAGAGTTTCTGTGCATACATACTTGTGTGTATATGTGTATGTGTCAATGAATGTGAATTTAACATTGCTAAGCCGAGGCTGATTTTGTGTGTGTGAGCGTGTGCATGTGCGTGTGCATGTGTGTGTGTGGATACAGAAGCAGTGTTGAGTGCTCTCCACCTTATCTTTTAAGAGAGAGTCGGTCACTTAACCCAGAGTTTAGCAATTTGGCTCTATTGGCTGGCCAAAAAACCCAAAATATTTACTTGTCTCTGTCTTTCTAGTGATGAGCATATAATCACATGATATTCTACTTGGCTTTTGGAAGTTGGTTATGAGAATAAATCCCAGGTACTTATACTTTCACATAAAGGGTCTTCTTAGCCTCTCTAACAGCCAGTTCATACCCTTTTTCTAGTTGTTAAAATTGACGCACAAAAAGGATCAAGTAAGCCATCTCCTTCCACTCCACTTTATCTGATCCTGTGGTGTGATGAAACCAGTTCTACCAGTCCTACCTTATGAGATATGTTGTTTTTTTTTTAATATTTGGGACTCTTGTGAGGCAGTTATTAAACATGGTCATTATTAAAAATCAAAAGATAAATAATTTCACTAAGTACAAAAATAACTAATGCTTACAGCACACCAATTATTTTGCTTCGTGTCCACCCCAGTACCTGAGATTGTGTTTATCTGTTGTATCTGCATTGGTGGAACACTCTAGAATGGATGCTATTCACATTATACTCCCATACTGGGAAATAGTAGCTTTCTCAGTTCCCAACTCTGTGTTCAGTGTTATTGGTTCAGTGTATTGGCCAGTGTGGGTTTAATTATATAGCACCTCTTAGGTTGCCAGTTCCAACCTTTCCATAGAGAAGGTGAAAGATGACTCTTAAATCATCTTCATTCCCACAATCTGCCTTTTGTCTCATCCTTATCTCTGAAAATAGCTTCAATACTCCTTGAACTTGGTATAACTTTTTAATGTATCATTAGCACTGAGAAGATAATATTTAAGAATGTTAGCACAGACCATAAACTCTTAGAATATGATAGTGTTTAGGAAAAATATATAAAAATTAAAATATTGGTGCTTTATAAGCAGCTAACACAGAGATTTGAGTCTACAAAGAAAATATCTTGGATAGTTACTTTCTAATTACGTAAAACCAGAATGGAAAGAAATCAATCATATGTAAAATGCAAATATACAGCATTCCACACAAATGGAATATTAGAAGAGCTTCATATGAACCTGCTGTGCTAGTTTTCTTACTTTGGTTTCTATTGTGAGAAAACACTCTGACCAGAACTTACAGGCAAAAGGATTTGCTTGGTTTATACATCCTGACCACAGTCCATTGTTGAGGGACTACAGGGAAGAAACTCAAGGTGGGAATCTGGAAGTTGTAACTGAAGCAGAACCATGGTGGAATGTTTCTTGGTAGCTGGTTCTCCAGGCTCGATTTCAGCTACTTCCCTTTCTGGAACTTTTAACATGCTTCTAACCATATCCACAATCTCCTCCATTGTAAGCTCACACAGTCACAGGCTCTGGGAACAGGAGGGCAGATATCTTTTCCGGGTCATTACTGAACAAAAAATAGAGTCTCAATGCAAAGAAAAGAGCCAATATATTCAAGTCAGCTCCAAAGGGCCTTTGCTTTTCCTGTCAATGTGCTACCACAGTTTGCTCAATCAGTAGAACTGTTGATCACGACAGATCATAATCAACAATGTTTTTAATGACCTCTGAGCAAGTTTAAGAATGGCAGTGTTAAGATGGACCACTCTGCCCTTCATCTTTCTTACATACACAATTTGTTAAAGAACTGTCATGCACACCTTTGATTGTGTAACATTTAGCTAAAAGATACACAGTTGAACATATTTTATCAATTTGAGACATCAGTTTTGAATATGTTTAATTATGTTTAACTCATTGGTAAAATTATTTATGATCTATTGAGGGTTAACTGAAGAAATGTTAGGTCTCATATACATACATCTTATCAGTTGTCTTCACAATAACCCTATGAGGCAGCCTGCAAAATCATTCCTACTCTACAAGTGAGAAAACTGAAGCACAACCAAGTTAGCTAATTTTCCTTATGTGATCCAGAGAGCAAACTAAGATCTACAAAACGTGAGGTATGCTAGATTGGCAGACATGGTTATTAATGAAGGTGATACTACTGTCGGGCAAGCAAACCTCAAAGTCCTAGTCTAACAGTTGTAAAATTCTATACTCTTGATTAATTCATGAATTATCAGGAGTAGGTTAAGCCTCAGCTAACCAATTCTTCTGTAGAACTAAATGACCTACAGAACTTTCAGATGTTAAAATATAGTTGGAATAACCTTCCTTGTCTGAGTGAAAATGGGTATTTGTGTCACTTGTTCAGTCGGATGCTTCATTCGTTTTTAAGAGTTACTATAAGATATCTGTTCACACAGGAACATGAGCCTTTCTACACTCACTGACGGCCTTATTATTTTACAGACAGGTTGTCCAGCCCTACACAAATACGCGAACTCTATCCTGTATCCATACATAATCAACGTCACCCTCGCAGCCAAAATGTGCAGCCAAACACTTTGCAACCATCAAGGCATCTGTACCAGGAAAGACAAGAATGCAAATCACTATATTCAGTTGAATCCGAAGAACTTAGAAATTATTTTGAAGAATGGGAAGTTTGAAGTAGTTGGCAACCCTAGAGTTGGCGACCTGAAGTACTTTTCTGAGCATTTTAAATGCACCTGTTATACCAACATGGATTGTAAGGAGAGACCTAATATTGAAAGTGTGAGGAATGTTGATGTCTGCACTCGCAACAATATTTGTATAAACACCCACGTAGATCCTGGCCGAGCGTTCCATCTCCTACCTGGAAAAAACCTTCTCTTTTTCATAACTGTGGCTCACATACTCTGTCATCTGCTCTAGGGGCCTCTGGATTTCCTAGGGCAGGTATCAGTGGGTGTCCCTTAGTTATATCTGCTCCCAGCATTTGAATTCTTTGTTATAGTCTTATGTTAACTCAGAAAGGCAAAATGGGATTCTATTTTAACAGTTGAGATGCTATTTTGATATTTAAATGAAAAACGTCGATTCTTCTAAGGAAGACTGGTAACAACCAAGGCAGCCATACTTGGATAATGGTTTTTGTCTCAGGAGGAGAATTGAATAAAATCAAATTACTATAAATGCGTGCCTTTATTAGTAGTTTGTCACAGTTTCAAAAATGATCAAGTAAGTATTAAGATAAAAATTCTTTATGTAAAAAGGTATGCTTGGAGTGTGCTAGTCAACCTAGTTAAAGAGGTAGAAATTTTATAACTTTGAAAATAAAATTTGTATATCTTTATTTTATAGTAAAACAAACTTAACAAATGATAATCTTTCTTATTTTTGTACTTACATCTTCAGAAACCACTTTTATACAGTAATCTAGCTATATTTTCATTCCTAATTGTCTTTTAATTTGTGTTCCCCAAAAGACCAATTTCTTCCAATCATTCACATGATCATTTATTTGTTCATAACACATTTATTGCCAAATGTTTCTTGTTTGTTTGAAGGTGAAAGAAACAGAGAGAAAATGGATCAGAGGGAGAGGGGAGGAGATTGCTGGGAGGAGTGGAGGGAGAGGAAACTGGTCAGGTTGTATTGTATGAAAAAAAATCTATTTTCAATAAAAAAGAAAATGACAACATAGTGTGTTTTAAATGCTATGGTAAGTTTAGAGTGCTCTGGCTTGCAGATAAAATTTTGAGGGCATCAGAGATTTCTGAGAGAGATGAGGTAAAAGTTTTTATTTATTTATTTAATTGTTATTGTTTAATTAAATTAAAATACAATTGCATAGTTTTCTTCCTTCTTTTTTCTTCCTCCATGCCTATCCATGCTCTCCTTGCTTCCTCTTCAGTTGAAAGCCTCTTTTTATTTAACTGTTATTCTTACTTATATATGTAAACAGATAAATATATAAATAGCAGCTGATTTATATTTTATTGTTATTTATTTACATTTACTTGTCTGTATATAACTCCAGTACTGAGCAGCTGGTATTGGATAACCAATTAGGAGGTTCATCTCCAGGGAAGACAATTCTCCCACTCCCAGCATTCCTTAGCTGCCTGTAGTCATTTGTCTAAGGTTTCGGTTTTCCCTTATATGTGACTTATGTTTTTTCTCTTTCTGCTTTCAGTATGCTTTCTTTGCCCTTCATCCTTAGTGTTTTAATTGCAACATGCCAGGAGGAGTTTCTTTTCTGGTGTTGTTCATTTGGTGCTCTATGAGTTTCTTTTATCTGCATGGCTTTGTTTTACTTTGGCAAAGTTTTCTTCTTCTATGATTTTTGTTGAAGATATGGTTTATGCCATTAACGTGGTGTTGAAATAACCAGGCTAGCTAAGGATAAAACAATTGTATTTCATTTATTATAAGGGGAAAGCTCACAAAACAGGAAATGAGAAATCCAAGCACAACAATGTCCCATGGGAAAAGGCGCGGAGAGCGAGTACCTAGAGGTGCCCATGTTTTACCCTGGGTCCCAGCAAAGCCATGTCTTAACTGAGACCCACGTCTTTTTTGCCATTATTTTGATTTTTATTGAGCTCTACATTTTTCTATAATTCTCTCCCTGCCTCTCCCCTTCCCCCTTGATCCCTCCTCCAAGGTCCCCATCCTCCCAATTTACTCAGTAGAGCTTGTCTTTTTCTACTTCCCATATAGACTAGATCCATTTATGTCTCTCTTAGGGTCCTCATTGTTGTCTAATTTCTCTGGGATTGTGGTTTGTAGGCTGGTTTTCTTTGCTTTATGTTAAAAAAAACCCACCTATGAGTGTATACATGTGATAATTGTTTTTCTGTGTCTGAGTTACCTCACTCAAAATAATGTTTTTTAGCTCCATCCATTTTCCTGCAAAATTCAAGATGTCTTTTTATTTTATGCTGTGTAGTACTACATTGTGTAAATGTACCACATTTTCCTTATCCATTTTTCGGTCAAGGGGCATTTAGGTTGTTTCCAGGTTCTGGCTATGATAAGCAATGTTGCTATGAACATAGTTGAACACTTGTCCTTGTGGCACGATTGAGCCTTCTTTGGATGTATACACAAAAGTGGTATTACTGTGTCTTGAGGAAGGTTGTTTCCTAATTTTCTGAGAAATTGCCACACTGACATCCAAAGGGGCTGTACTGTCTTGCACTCCCAACAGCAATGTGTTCCCTTTTCCCCACAACCTTTCCAGCATAAGTGTCAAAAATCAGGTGTTCGAAGGTGTGTGGATTTATATCCGGGTAAGAACAACCTCTTAAAGATGATGGGATAACAAGGTTCCCCAACAATGTGAGATTCTTCTCTCACATCTATGCCTATAATAAATTTTGCCCTTTTAAAATAACTTTTTAAAAAATAGTTCTTATTGAGTTACGCATTTTTCTCTGCTCCTTCCTTTCCTCCCCTCTCCCTGTCTACCCTCTCCTATGAACCCCACACTTCCAATTTACTCAGGAGATTTAAATTAAATAAATAAATTAATTAATTAATTAATAAATAAATAAAGTTTTTGTCCCTTGATAATGTCCCCCACTTCCTACATGATCTTTTCCTGTGTTTTAAAAACCTTTTCATTTTATTTCTTGTGTGGTCTAATCCTTTATTTGAAGCCTGGATACTCTCTCTTCTGCATGATTCATTCCAGTTGTAAGATTTGTTTCCTTGAATGCTTTAGTTAGGTTATGGAAAAGGTAAGAGTGTGATATTATGTACTAAAGACTGGGATCTGTAATCTGTCTCTGGTGGGTGTATTCTTCCTCCATATAGCATGGAGATGTTTTTTTTTTTTTCTGTAGAAATGTTTGCTTCCAATATTGGGGGCCTCCTTGAGCTTACAATTCAGTTGAAAACACTGGTATGTTTTTAAAAGAGTCTACCTTTATGAGCAGAAGCTGTCAGTTTCTTCTTTTTTCAGACCCGACTTGATTTTCTGCACCACCTGATATTCATATTTGATCTAGATCTTTCTGTTTTAAACCTCCACATCCTGTCTATCTTCTACTCCGCTAAGTCAGTCATAAATCCCAGGGCTTCCATGAAGCCTCTTCAGCCCTATCCAGATTTCACCTGGTTTATCTACCTGCCCTGGTATGTCTGCTGGTGCTTCCTCTCTTCTCCCAAAAATCTACTTTGAAGTTTTCTTCTCTCTATTCTTTCTTTTTTACCTATAACTCTAAACCCAACATTGCCAAGATCTGTAGATTATTTTTCAAATTTTTTGTTCATTTTATCTACTAACCACAGTATCCCCTCCCTTCCTCCTGCTTCCCCCACCTTGTCCCCTCTCCCCATCTACTCCTCAGAAAGGATAAAGCCTCCCATGCTAATAAACAAAACCTTGTACATCAAGTTGAGGCTCCTACCCACTGCATAATGATTGAGCAAGAGCTGTGGACTCTTAAATTAATTTCTTCATTAGCCATAAAGAAATTAGTTTAAGTCATCTGTTTGCTTCCTGGCATTTTATTTCATCTCTGCGATACAGGAAGGTGAGAGAAGTTAACAAGAACCCACACTATTCCTTGTTTTGATGACTTCCCCACACTATAAAATATTTCCAGGAATAGCTTCCGAAGATTGACCTTGTGATACAACTGAAGTTTGCATCTAAAATATGCTGATGATATTTGCTTTTGCCGTAGCTAAACATATTTTAGTTAAAATAAACAGCAACAAAAATTGAAAACCTTCATTATACACTTTCTATGCCTCTCACACTGTTCTGAAAATTTCCTATACTTTATACACCAATTCTCCAGATTATCCTGTGATGTCAGTACTGTGGTTTGCAACAATTAGAGGAAGAAGAACTTTAGAAATAGGGAGTTTAAGCAACTTAACCTGTGATATTTGAGATTAAGTGCTGTTGTGATCTCTGTTGTTCCCCATTTGTGGTTGTAGTTAAATAGGAATGAAAATACAGTGAGATAGCACTATATCCTCAGCATGTGGGCACATTATCCATTGGTAGTTAGAGTCTAGAACAACTCCTTTATATAGATTTGTTTGTAGGAGCTCAATATTAACACTACTGTGGAGTGCTGTTTGCCCCTTTGTTACAAACACACATCCAGGTGCTTATTCAAGAAACAATAAAAATATATTCTCCTGCAAATAATTTTTAAATGTTCCTAATAGCAGTGCACACACACACACACACACACACACACACACACACACAAACACACACACAGAGTCCAAACTAATATGCCAAATATGCTTTAAATGACGAATGTACAACTAAGCTGTGATATAAACATACAGTGGAATATTCTTTAGCAAGATGTAACCATATAGAGAGATATCACCTGAATGACCTTGCAACTGATTTTTTCCCTTGTCTTAACTACTTTCTTACCACTTTGTTCTTCTCATGGCTAGCAACTGACCAAAACCATATACTTAATGTGCATAATTTGATACTTTTAAATATGTGTCAGTGTGAAATAATTGCCATAAAGCTAATCAACATGCCCATCATCTCACATGGATTCCATTATCTTTATTTTTGTGTTCATAACACTTAAGAACTAACTTTGTAGCAAATTTCAAGCATATGAAACAGTACAAAGTTAGCCATAGTCACTTTACTGTACTGGAACTCATCTGCCATGATTGAAACTTTGTACCCTTTGAGCAACATCTTTTCATTGTACTCCTGAAGCTCAGTCCCAGCTCTCAGCAACCACCATAGAGTAGTACTAGGCACATATGAATTTAACCACTTGGGGTATCCTATATAAGTGAGATTATGGAACATTTGTCTTTATGTGCCTGGATTCATAGACTTACCATAAGTGTCAGGTTTCTCCATGATGCTGAAAATGGTAAGACATCTCTGTTCTTTTCCTGTACTTTTGTCATGGGTCATTAGCTTGTTTTCAATTGTGACTCTTGTGAATACTGCTGTACTATTCATAGGAATGCAGAAAATTTTAAGATACTGATCCACTACACATTTTATGTTACTGAGGATGTATTTATATAAGGAATGCATTCATCATTGGAGAATGCAATTTTTTCAAAGGCCTTTGCTTCTGTCAAACTAAACTAAAATAATACTTTATAGGGTTTTTCTTGGGGGGGGGGCAGGGTTGAACTACTATAAAAATACAACAATACTAGGTGCCTTTTTGAAAACAGAATCTTTTGTGTTTCTGGAAGTTTGGAAGTCCAGGGTCAGGGGATGGGAGACAGCAGATTTAATCTCTGATAACTCTTTCTGCTCAAAAGCACTGACTATGTCATTATGTAGCAGAAAGATTACAGCTGCTCTCTGAATCTCCCTCATAACACTACAGCCATTTGCTAGGGTTTTACCCTCATGATATAATCATCTCCCCCAAAGGCCTATTTATTAACATCATCCTCAGTATTAAGATTACAACATAGGAATTGGGTGGTAAGACTAAATAGGGAAATGAGAGTTAAGAATTTTTCTACAGCCTGTTCAATATTTGGACTACTATGTAGATGGAATGTTTTGTCCCACCTGGTCTGGCAGCTGATCAGTTCCAAAGAAATACACAGAGGCTTATATTAATTATAAACCTTTTGACCTATTATCTCAGGCTTATTATTAACTATCTCGTAAAAACTTAAATTAACCCATAATTCTTGTCTATGTTTAGCCTCATGTGTTGGTACCTTTTATCAGTGAGGCATTCTCATCTGGTTGGTGACTGACTCTGCCTTTCATCTTCCCAGAATTCTCCTAGTCTGGTTGCCACACATATACTTCCTGACTAGTTACTACCCAATTGGTGTTTTATTAAACCGATATGAGTGACAAATCTTTATAGTGTACAAGAGCATTATCCCACAGCACTACTACATTTTTATTTTTATGTCTAGAGAAAACTACATGATATTATTCCTCACAGATCTTTATTTAGTATTAGGAAGCTAGGTGATAGCCACCTAAGAGTGAAAACTGCCACTCAACTAATGGATCAGGATGAGTGGCTGTTGTTTAAATAATGCTCATGAAAAGGAAGAAGGGAGGTACAGATCATGGAGTCCCCAGCAGGAGAGACAGAGCAGAAAGACTCTAGTAAACTGAAGTGATCATAGCTAGAACAAGCTTCTCAAATCAGCTGCATGAAGTTGTGGTCCCAAGAGGTCCAGTTGGCCTGGCTGAGTAAGACATTGTCAAAGCCATTGCTGAGAGCTATGAAGAAGGTTTCTTTTGCATCATCAGTAACTTCAGACTATGCTTTCTCCTTGGTAAGCCTGAAGGTTATAATGAGGTAGATCCATGGTGACTGGGACAGACACATTTGCTGCTTTTCATCCTGACAATCAACTGAGCCTGAAGTTTCAGAGGTAATCAGAGTCAAATGATCCTTGTTCTGTGACAGGAGACAGGTTGTTTTCTTTATTTCATTGTGTGATGAGGAACTTCCTGAGCACTGCATAAAGCAGGTAATGGGGGCTACTGTATGACCTCCATGTGGATCTGGTTCCAGGTCTGGTAGAGGATACTCCAGGCAATGGGTAATGCTAGCTCATCAAGACCTGGTGAGCAGCTCTCAGCTAGTTACATTGTCAAGCTGAAGTGCATTCTGGCCTTGGCAACCCCTTAAAGCACAAGAAAATGGGCTGCTTCTTTTCTAAATTATCATGAAAATTTGTTAAGTTGTTAAAGAATATGTCTTTATGATTCAGAGTAAGATTGTCAACTTGGTGTGGTGGCGTATGCCTGTAAACCAACAGTCCGGAAGGAAGCCGTAACAAGACAATGACTTTGAGGCTGGCCAATAAAACTTAATGAGTACAATGTCAGCCACAGCTATACAATTAGATGGTATACAGCAAAGAGACATAATGGTCATGGCTAGTATTTATTTTGAAAAATTTTTTTTAGATGCTATGTCTTCATGCCTAGCACACCTCTCTACTCAAAACCCCCTATAAGTATGTGTGTGCAATAACAATTAAAGAAAGAAGTGGTCATGAATTTGAAAAAGTAGCGAGGAGTATGGGGGAAGTATGGTGGCTCATCTATTTGAATGTTTATTTCCTTCTTAGTGGAACTGTTTAGGAAGGGGTAGGAGGTGTGGCCATGTTGGAATAAGTGTGAACTTGTTGGAAGAAGGTGTGTTACTGGGGATGGGCTTCGTGGTTTCAAAGGAGCACACCAAGCCCAGTGCCTTTCTGTCTATGCCTATAACTTGCCCATCATAGGTGAGTTCACAGCCACTGCTCCAGCACCATGCCTGCCTGTAGCCATACTCTCTTCCATGATGATCCTCAACTGACCATCTGAAACTGGACGAAATTGAGAATCCCAAGTAAGGCCGGGTGGTGGTGGCGCACGCCTTTAATCCCAGCACTCGGGAGGCAGAGGCAGGCGGATCTCTGAGTTCGAGGCCAGCCTGGTCTACATGAGCTAGTTCCAGGACAGGCTCTAGAAACTACAGGGAAGCCCTGTCTCGAAAAACCAAAAAAAGAAAAAGAAGGTGAAGGTGAAACCAAGTAAATGCTTTCTTTCATAAGTTTCCTTGGTCATGTGCCTCATCACAGCAATAAAACAGAGTTTGTAGTGGGTAAAAATGAGAGGGAAATGATGTAATTACATTATAATCTCAAAAAATAAAATGAATAATTAAAAAGTATTGGCCATAGCAACCCAAAAGTCATTGCTAACTTCATCAGGCATCTTTATCTTTTCTTGCTCTTGCCTCTTCCCTTCAACTACACTCAGATATTGAAGGTGGCACAAAACTTCGAGACAGGGTTTCTCTGCGGCTTTAGAGCCTGTCCTGGAGCTAGCTCTTGTAGACCAGGCTGGTCTCGAACTCACAGAGATCCACCTGCCTCTGCCTCCAGAGTGCTGGGATTAAAGGCGTGCGCCACCACCGCCCGGCATGAGATTTGTTTTGTATAAATAATAAAGGGCACAAAGGGAAGAAACTTGAAAGAGCCACAGACAGCCGGATGTGGTCACACATGTTCATAATCTCAGAACTTAGCCATCAAAGGCAGAAAGATCAGGATTGCAAGATTAGCCTCTACTATATAGTGAATACAAAGCTAAACTGGGTTATAGGAGGTCGGGTCTCAAACAAAAATAGAAATAAGACCAATCAAAAAGACCACAAAGACCTCTTCTCCTCTACCCCTCCACAAACAAAAGTAAATCCTTTTATAGTCTGTCAGGCATATCAGCAAAGTGAATACATGTTTCAAGGATCAAAGTGCCCTTTCCTGACTCAGCATGGCCAATGGATGGTACTCACGTCTCTGAGAAAGCTGGGAGAACCTCTTCATCAGTCACATTCTTGCCGAGGTGACAAGGTCAGTGTTTGTGATGATTTGACACCTTACTGTGTGTAGAAATATTTCCAACTCTGACAAAGAAGACAGTCTAGCTGGCTAATGTGCTCATGAAGAAAATAATTCCCAGCTTTGTGCTTCCCTAATTTCTACAAAATGAAAAGGTGTCATCCTCCATATCCCAGATTTCCTACCGGGTGGCAAAGGAGGCTACAGTCTCCTTGGAGATCCTAATCCCCAGGAAACACCCAGTCTTCCAGGCATACCTGGAAGTACCCCCTGAGTAGACTGTACCCTATGATATCACAGCCCTAATTGTGGTTCTTCTCAGAACACAGGCCTGTGTTCCATCAAGACCTAACTCCCTTGTGTTTTTGTTTGGAAGACAATGTTTCACGCACACTCTGTTAGGTTCTGAAACTGTTGCTCTAACCCAGCAGGTCTTCCTGGTGTAATATTAAGAAGCCACATAGGTCTGTGACATAATGCACTGCTGGCCTCGTTAGGCAGGTGAAACCTCTCTTTTACCAACCAGGTAGTCACAATGTTATCAAGACCTAAAAAACTGGGTCCCTTGGGCCAACTGGGAAGTTTCTATCACTGTCTCGCTTTCTGCGCTCATATCAATTGAGATGCTTAGGCTCTCCCACTGAATTGTTCATTCATAAGCCACGCCACACTCCCCATACCAACAGACCCATAGGAGATCCACCACAGTCCTCCAGGAACTGTGGACCCATAGAGAATTTAAAGTACCTCATAAAAAATGGGTTCGTGCTAAGACCAAGGTCCTCCCAACTAGAGTGGGGAACCCTGATGGCTCCTTGGCCTTGAGAGGGAGGGAGGGGAGGTATGGGTGGAGGGGAGGGGAGGGAAGGGGGAGAAGGAGGGGAGGGAAGGGGGAGGAGGAGGGAAGGAAGGGGGGAGGAGGAGGGAAGGAGATGGAAATTTTTAAATATAAAAAAAATAAACCATGGGGGGAAAAATGGGTTCGTGGCCCCCATTAACAGAGGAATTCCCAACCACAACATGAGTGGGCCTCTCTATTCATGGCCTCTGTCTGCTTGTTGGGACCCTTGTGCTTCTCATTCTGCTCCTGATCTGTCTGTGTCAGGAGCTGACAGTGGGGTACTACTAACTCATAATGCACATCATTCTGTGTGCATTGTGTCTGCTACCAGAGGTCCATTTGAAACCAACCACTTCCTCAGTCCTTTAATAAATGAAACTGCAGCTTCTATAGGCCAATAAAAATGCTGGACATATCCTTAAATAAATAACCCAAAAGAGTATATGTGTCTATTATTTTCATTGTCTCCTTCAAAATTATATAAAAATTGAGTTCGTAATATTTAGGATTTTCATATATTTTGCAAACAGAAACCATCCAGTCAGGGATTGGAGGGGCCTTGTCCCTACAGAAGGACAACTTTGTATTCCCCATCCAGTACTGACTATATAGCTCTGGCTAGGAGAATTGCCGCCAAAACCTACTTCTTTTTTTTTCTATTTAGAAGGTTCTAGAATATTTCAAGGATTTCTTGTGAGTCATTGGATATAGGTCCTGGGCTCTGAACTCTAATCTTTTGACAGAGCAGCAACTGTTCTTAACCATTCATCCATTTCTCAAGCTCCTAGAATGATTCAGATATTCTTATAATTTTCCTTATGTAACTACCGTACTCTATAAAATTAAGTCATTCAAATTTAGGAGGCTTATAAGGACTCCAGTACTGACATGTGCAAAATGGACCACAGTTTACAGTGACTCCATAATAAAAGCAATGCAACTAAAATTGCTTTCAAAATGTCAGCCCCCTCAGGAACTGTCTTTCCCTGGGGATGTGAGAGTAGGCTGAGAACTGGAACACTCTATAATGAAACTGACAGTTTTACTCCCCACTCTCACCATATCTTATAATTTTACTCATATTCATAAATTCCCACACCTATAATTTATCTCTAAAAATTTTACTTTTTATGCATTGATGATTATGTTTTAGATACTTAACACATCTTCATTTATTCCTCAGACTCTCTGGGATTTTTCAGTACTTCAGAAATTTACTACTATTCTCAAAAGCCATGCCTATATATAGCTCCACTAGGAAGTTTCTTATCTGAGACTATGTGAAGTTATGATGCTAATTAAATAGAAAGATCTGCCTAAGCCTCAACACTAGTGAAGGAGAAACTACACTGTGGTCAGTATGCTCTCAGGTGCTCTGGTTATTGAGTGCACTGTTCTGCCTTCCTCGTGGAATATCTGCTAATGGAATTGGTTTTTTGTTGGGTCCTTAAGCATAAAAAGAGATTTTTTTTACCACTACTTCCAAATTTTATAATTCTACCTATAGATGGCCCAATTCTGGACTTTGGATGCATCAAGACACGATTTCCCAGAAATTCAGTCCTTACCTAAAAGATCTGGGCCCCCGTTTGTTACTAATTCAAGAGGGTAGGGCATCTCCACCCCTCCTGATAACCCTGAAGATCATAAGGTCATAAGGAATCCTTCAGGAGGAATTTGTTGTAGAACAAACTCATTGCTCTTACCTTGAAAGATTTGAATCTTAATTTTTTGAAGAAAGAAATTGAGAGCAGGCAGTTAGGCATGCATAATCATGACAGTATCACACACACACACACACAGACACACACACACACACACACACACACACACACACCCCTTCTACAGACAAGTACAGTCTGGTGGATGAGCTGGGGATTTGTATATGAACTAGGCAAATTCATTGCTTTATAGAGGTGGTGTCTCTAGGTAGTTAATGCTCTTTGTGCTTAGCATCCTTAAATTGTTCCCACTGCATCAAAGATCAAAGTTCTAGGGCACATTCCCAGCAGCCATTCATGCACATCAATGAATATGCTGATAGCATGGAGAGAAAATCTACACAGCCATCTTGGTTCTAAATCAAGTGCAATACAATTGAACACAAAAGGTGGGGGACATTAACAGTGACATCACAAAAGGGAAGGAACTGTAATAAACTTCTTAGATGCTCAGAACCCAGAACCCAGTATGATGCCAGGCCATGAGTCAGTAGACCAGAGACCATGAGTCAGTCTTCTTAGGTCTCTGGAATGTATTGTCACTTTGTTTTACTAAACAGACTTCTTCTTGAACTGCCTTTACCTCTGTCTCTCTGGGCCAGATTTGTTCCTTCCAGAATTAAGGAACCAAGAAAGGTTTCTGTCCAGTTACAACATGTTACTGTAAATGGAAATTTACAGATGTGACTTCCAGTGATTAGTTAAAACAAATACTATGTATAATTACCTTTCAGCATATGAGTATAAGGGACATATGAAATACATCAATTTCAAGTTTACTCTTGAATTTCATTTCAAAACATCACATTGTATACATGCAAATATTAAAAAACAAAAGCTTGAAGAACAATCTAGTAATATGAAATTTTATGTAAAACTGGAAATGCATAAATTATTTCATATGAGTGTAGAATTAAATTATGGAATTGGAGTTGAGAGAAAGTTGTATTAACAAAGATCAGGAGGATATCAGAATCATAAAATAGAATTTAGTGAATTACTAGTATATATCAGATTTTGTCTCTAATGTTGGAAGGACAACTTTGCTTATGGAGACTGGCCAAAGAGATTATTAAGTAAGACTGTAGAAGAGAAAACAGACTGCCAATCAAAGCAGGGAGGATAGTCAAAGTACCTCAGACCACTTGAAGAAAACAAATGAAAACCATGACACAGGATAAAATTAACATGAGAAGAATAGAAATACAAGCAGACCACCCTGTAGACCATGGGTTCAAAAGAATTTATGGGAACTCTATAGCATCATTTCTCTGTGAGAAAGTAAGACATTTGAGCCACCCAATCCTTTCAACAGTCATATGACTGCATTTATACCATTCCCCATTTTCTAGCCTTAGGAATATGGAAGGGACTCTTTCTGAGAATATTTTCTTTTGTGGATCAGTGGCTAGTGGATTTTCTTTTCCTCTCTTTTTTTCTTTCTTTCTCTCTCTCTTTCTTTCTCTCTTTCCTTCCTTCCTTCCTTCCTTCCTTCCTTCCTTCCTTCCTTCCTTCTTTTTTCAATTACAATAGATTAGAATTACTTGATAGATTTGATGATATAAGAAACGAAGAGTTCTTGGGCATATCTGGTTTCATCTAAAGCTTTGATTCTGGTCTTTGATGCCTCTATCTTTTGGTGTCTCCAACAAGTCTTCGTGTCTCTATCTTACCTCACTCCTCTCTGCACTTTTGTGATTTTTAAATTTCTCTTCCTCAGAGTTTAGACTTTTCTCTAAATCCTTAATTCTAGCTATAAAGAATCCACCTATTATTCACCTACAGTAGCTCCCCTCCCCATTTTGAGACAGCGTCTCTTCACATGGTCTGGAATTCACTAGGTAGACCATTCTAGATTTCAATTTGCTGCAGTCCAGCTGTCTCTTATTCCAAAATTCTGGGACTACAGGTATGGGCCACTGAGCCCGATCTCAACCTAGCCTTTCGATGGCTCTGATCTCTTGAAGTTCTGGCCTCAATCAAACTTGTTTACTTTTCTCTCCTAAAGTACTGAACTAAATCCCCCCAGTACTCCCATGCTGAGCCTTAGCCATGAAGATTTAGTTCTGAAGTTTGGATCCAAGGGATGACATGGATTAGTTTATCTTGAAATTAGAAGGGGTGGGGAGTCTTCTATAGAGGAGGAGATACATACAAAGAAAGAAGTACTTTGTTATTTGTATAAATGTGGGAGGAACAAAAGGTAGGAAGAGAGAAAAAGGAGAAAGAGAAAGAAACGCAGGAAGTGTCAAGGAGCAGCCTCTACAAAAATACTTCTTACCTGGGTAGGGGCTTAGGAATTGTAGAAATGTAAGTAAAGAATGTGAAGATGCATAAAAACAATAAGACAGAAAACATAGAAAGTATCAGTAGGGCATCTCAGTGACCGAAATCCTGAAATTCACTCTCATTTATTTTTCCACAGCTTTTATACCCAACATAAATGGGGGTAGAGAGAAGGTAATGAAAAACTTTATTAAAATGATACAAAGGATAACTGACACAGTCAATGGCTTTATCGCTTTGAGACATTATATCATTAGCATTCTGTAGTCTAGGTAGTGAAAATGTTCTATGTCATGTATTCTGAAGACCGCCCTTCCCTAAGTGACCTCATATTTACTAAATAAGGAGCAGAAGTACATTTACATATCTTGACCACTTTTCAGGATGGCAGGGACTTACTAGACTGAGCTATCTTCCTTTCAAAAGAACCAAGCAATCACCTCCCGAGTTAGGAGGTGCAACTACACTTGTCAATTCTCCAAACTCTCTGATTGTCAGACAAGGTGAAAATGGGCCTACATTTTTCAGCTTCCACAAGGAGGAAGAAAAAGAATTTAAAAGCTAGTAATTTGTTTTATTGTTTCTATTGTTGTGAAGAGATACTGTGACCATAAAAACTCATAAAGGAACACATTTCACTGGGTGGCTTACACTCTCGGAGGGTTAGTCCACTATCATATGGTAGGACATGGTGACATGCAGGTAGTCATGGTAATGGAGAAGGGGCTGAGAGTCTTATAGCTTGATCCACAGGCAACAGGAGATGAACTGTCTCAGCGAGTATAGCTTGAACAGAGGAGATTTCAAAGCCCACCTCCACAGTGACACACTCCCTCTAACAAAGCTATCCCTCCTAATAGTGCCACTCCTTTGGGGGATCATTTTCTTTCAAACCACCATATTCCACTCCCTGGCTCCCAAAGACGTGTGGCAAAAAATGCACTCAGTCCAACTTCAAAAGTCCCCATAGTCTATAGTAATCTAAAACTAAAGGTTTAAAAATCTAAAGTTCGAAGTCTTTTCTGAGATTCATGCAATCTCTTGACTGTAATCACCTGTAAAATTGGCATCAAAAAGCAGATCATATATTTGCAACATATAATGGATATACATTACCATTCAGAACATAGGGAAGAGAGTGTAGTGAGGAAATACCGGATCAAAGAAAAGCAGAAAACCATCGGGGCAACCTCCGAACTCCACAACTCCATATCTGATGCTAAAATGCTCTTCAGAAGTCTCAGATTTGTCGACTACAACACACGTCTCTCTTGGGTTGATTCCACTCCCTGATAGCAGCTCTTCTCAACAGGTATCCCATGACTCTCGTATCTCCAACGTCTTGGGGTCTCCAAGGAAATCCACACTTCAACTTCACACACAATGGCCTTTCTAAGCCTCTAATCAGGGACATCCCTGACACACGCCTAGCCTCACTGTCTTTCCTTACACTCAGATGTTTCAGGTTATTTGTTCTCACTGACACTCTGAGACTGGCAGTAAAGTTTACCTTGAATCAGAGGACAGAATCAGCAATTGGCCAACCTGAATTAGCCATAGAGATTTTGGAGGACCAGATTGGAGGACACAGGAAGATACAAGGAGGGCTTAGAGAGATTCACAGTCCTTTTTCAATCTGGGAAGCATGGAGAGTTAGGGTCAGTTAATTGTTTCCCCTTTGCTGTCACTCTTTGGATCTATCAGCTTTTTATCCCAATATTTGACTCTTGAGTTTTTATTGGTATTAGAAAAACTTAGAAAAATACATAACTTGGAGGCAAAAATCCATAGTGCCTTTCTTTTCTTTTTCTTTTTCTTTTTTTTCTTTTCTTTTCTTTTTTTTTTTTTTGGTTTTTTGAGACAGAGTTTCTCTGTGGCTTTGGAGCCTGTCCTGGAACTAGCTCTTGTAGACCAGGCTGGCCTCGAACTCAGAGATCCGCCTGCCTCTGCCTCCCGAGTGCTGGGATTAAAGGCGTGTGCCACCATCACCCGGCCCAGAGTGTCTTTCTTCTGTCCTTAACTCTAAAGTCAAAACCATATGGTCAAAGCTGCCTAGTTTTGTTGCTTTCTGGGTCTAGAACAGAACCCCTCCCCCCGTTCAATTATGTCTTCATCGGTTTTCTGTTTTTAATGATTTCCTTTACTGCCTATGTTCGGCTATTCTGGAACTTGCTCTGTAGACCAGGCTGCCCTCAAACTCAGAGATCTATCAGTCTCTGCCTCTGGAGTGCTTGGATTAAAGGCATGTACACCACCACATGAGCTGTAAGCCTTTCTTTAATTCCTTTTCCCAAGTTGGAAACTTGGCTGGGTGGGATCTTGCCCTGAGTTCACCACTCCCTTTAATCTTATCTTAATCTGTTCATTTCCTTAAAAACAGGACTTAGTTCCACTCCACATCCATATATTCCTTTTCTCCTCAAATTGAACATTTTGTAGCTTTACTTTCTCAGTTTACTCCATTTCATTATAAATCTTCATTAGAGTTACAGCTAATAACCACAAGGTGTTTTGAGAGTTCCTTTGCCAATGAATTAATCCAAAACTTTTGTATTTAGCCTCAGCAGACTTTTAAGACAAAAGTAAAAAGCAGCCACATTTTTCACTAAACTATCACAAGAATGATCTCTATGCAACATACTAAAATTCTTCTCTTCTGAAACCTCTTGATCCAGGCCTGCACTATTCAAATCACACTCTGCCCCACTGTCTTCCATGTTCCTACAAGAATGTAACATTCAGTAACACTTAAAGTGTTCAACTGCTTTTCTAATTCACAGCACCAAGGTCCATATTCCTTTGAAGAAAACCATGGTCAGGTCTATCACAACAACATCTCAGTCCCTGATACCAACTTCTGTCTTATGGTTTCTATGGCTGTGAAGAGACACCATGACCATGGAAACTCTATAAAGGAAAATATTTGATTGGGGTGTCTTACAGTTTTAGGGATTTAGTACATTATCATCATGGTGGGACATAGTGACTTGCAGGCAGATATGGTGCTTGAAAAGGAGCTGAGAGTCCTTTTCAAGGCAACAGGAAGTGAACTGTCTCATTGGGTCATATCTGGAACATAAAAGACCTGAAAGTCCACCCAAACAATGATACACTTCCTCCAATAAGGTCACCCCTACTCCAACAAGGCCACACCTCCTAATAGTGCCACTCTCTTTGGGGGCCATTTTATTTCAAATCACCACATGGTTATTCAACTTATTTTGGAACTGAGGCTAGCCTCAAGCTAATACCATTTACTATCTTTCCTCATTGTATTTTATATGACAAAAATGTATATGGCATTGGATTTTTTTGTTTGCTTTTTTTTTGAGACAGAGTTTCTCTGGGTAGCCCTGACTGCCCTAGATCTTTCTCTCTAGACTAGGCTGGCCTTGAACTAAGAGCTCAACCTGTCCCTGACTTCCAGGTCCTGGGATTAAAGGTATGTGTCACCACATCCAGAAAGGTACTTTAATTATTCTTCATATTTATTAGAGAAATTATGTAGCAAGTTTGACCTTCCATATGTTCCATTAATCACTTGGCTGTAATAACTAGAGTCAGGAGTGAAAAGACCCCTGTAAATAAACCAAATTTACCTACTCTCTGTGTCCTCTGTCCCTCTGCCTTTATTTACCCCCTCTTTTTCTGTGTCTATGTATCTGCATGTGTGTGTCTGAATATGGGCATGTGGGCTCACAGGTGTGGCCACCCAGGGAGGCATGTGTGGAGGCCACAGGTTGACACCCAGTTATCTTCCTCATTGTTTAAGGCAGGACCCTCCACGGAACCCTGAACACTCTATTTTAGTTATGCTCCCAAGATTCTTTTGCCTTCACCTCCCAGTTCCGGGCTTAGCATGTGCATCATGAAACCTGACGTTTAAGTTGGTGCTGGGGGTCCAAACTCAAGTCCTCATGTTTATGTAGCAAACATTTTGCCCATTGGCCCATTTCCCCAGCCTTGAAATTTAATTTGGTTAGGTAAAGTACTAGTTTCAGTGCCAAGGTCTTATTCTGATTCTTAAGTCCCAGCCACTGAAGGAAAAGTTAGCCTGCGTGTGCCTTTATACATGTGTGTTGTATTTGTGTGTGTGTGTGTGTGTGCATGTGCATGTGTGTGAATGTAAACTTCTCTTTTTCTGATCACTAGTGGGTGACTTAAAATACAAAATGCAACTTATTCAGACCTCTTATCATGTAGCTAAATAAAACCTTTGTTGCATGGAAATTCAAATTTAAGAGCACTATATTGGAGTCTAAATTAATATCTTTGAAGATATCAGGATATAGTCTTAATTTCTCTTCACCCCACTCCCCTGCCTAAGCCAACCAGATTCTAGCTCCATTTTTTTTTTTTTTTTTTTTTTGGTTAGTTGTATCAACAGAAAGATTTCCATCAGCTACGTACTGTCTAAAACAAACCATTCAGTCCCAAATGTCCTATGCTGGTTTCAATTTACCCCCCCCCCCCCTTGCCTAAGGGAAGGAGACTGGACCTTGACTTCCTAATTGGATTGGGAGGCAAATCACTGAAGCTTTTTCTAATGTTTATTTCCCCACTTGGAAAAAAATGACAATGATAATTTTATCCTAGTTTTGTTGAAAATTCTTAAATGGTTTCATCATCATATATACATGCTCTGTTTTTAGATACTTAATAGAATTACCCTTGTTAATAATGTTTCAATAAAGTCTCATTGAAACAATTGTTGCATTTATTTTAATATTTAAATTATAATAAAAATCTCAATTTTATTAAAAGTGTAGAAAATCATCAAATTCGACTTTTAGTCATATTTGTTTTACTTCACTTACTATTATTTTTGGAAATGCAGTGATTGCATGCTAAGAATTAAAAACAAATAAGCCATATGCAACTAAATAAAAATATCTGTTCTGTCAACCATAACATTAATTAAGTAGGTAAAGTACTAATTAGATGCAACTTCCAAGGCATTGGCTGCTTTGTAATTATCTTTATAATTGGAGTTTGTGCCTTTTGAAGCTTTTTTTTAAGTCTTCAGATTTATTAATTTCTGTGCTCTGGAATATTTTCCCATATTTTATAGCTTTGTTACGTTTGTTTTTTAATCAAAGGAGTAGGTTTTATGAAGTTCTTGTCTCCATTCCCAATCTATTTTTTTTTGTTTAAACTCATCAAGCATTCTGAAACAGAACAGCTCTCAATGCCAGAAACATTCATGTTTTTTTTTTCATCTTATCCCTCAGACTTTTCTCAAAATTCTTCTCTTTCCTATACCTGAGACTCCCCTAGTCATTCCTTAGCTGTAATTTTATTTTCTTGGTGCTCTAGCTCTGAGTTTCTGTTTCTTTATCTCAGGTAAGACTGACGACAGTTTTCTACTTTCCCTTGTTCTTGGTGATGAGACACACACAGCTGTCTGGGTTTCTCATTTGCAAGGGTAAATGTCTGCAGATTTCTGCGGAGTACAGAGAGGCAGAGAGACCCTACCGACCCATTTATAGTGGTACTATGAGGCTGAAGTTTTAGCTCACTTTGCTTTTGTAAAACATCTGCTGTACACTTGTACTCTATGCTGTAACAATGCCTATTGATAATTGCTGGTATCTTATAGATGCAATGAACACACTAATAGCCAAAGAAAGACTATCATTGTTTTGATTTTTGATAACCACTCTTCCTTTTTTTGTGGAATAGAGGCACAATCATCAACTTGTTTGATTAGACTAAAATATAGTTTCCCGACACTGAAAAAAATCTGGATTTTGTATTAATCATATGGTTTGCTACTATTTCATTTAAATGTTGATTACTTATATATAATTTATTTTAATGATCTAATTCAATGAAGCAAAATTTTCTAGATAAGTTTCATTTTGGTTGTCAGAAAACCATGGCATTGGATTAAAGGAAGGCAGTTTAAAATTTTTGTTGAACAGGGCATTTTCTCATGCCCCCTTCCAGAGATGTGAAGGCAGAGAGGACAGCCCACAAAGAGGCAGTTCCTTCTGATTTTTTTTTATATATGTAAACGTTATTTTGTGGTTATATCTTTATTGGATAGTCATTTTCTAATCATTAACATATATTTGATACTCAATTACTAGTCATTATTTTTTTTTCCTCATGGTTTATTTTTTTTATATTTAAAAATTTCCATCTCCTTCCTTCCTCCTCCCCCCTCCCTCCCCTCCTCCTCCCCCTTCCCTCCCCTCCTTCTCCCCCTTCCCTCCCCTCCCCTCCCCTCCACCCATACCTCCCCTCCCTCCCTCTCAAGGCCAAGGAGCCATCAGGGTTCCCCACTCTATGCTAAGACCAAGGTCCTCCCAACTCCCCCCAGGTCCAGGAAGGTGATCGACCAAGCTGAGAAGGCTCCCACAGAGCCCGTCCATGCAGAACAATCAGAGCCCAGCGCCATTGTCCTTTGCTTCTCAGTCAGCCCCCACTGTTGGCCACATTCAGAGAGACGGGTTTGGTCGCATGATCCATCAGTCCCATTCCAACTGGAGTTGGTGATCTCCCTTTAGTTCTGTCCCACCGTCTCCATGAGTGAACGCACCCCTCACGTTCCTGACTTTCTCCCTAATGTTCTCGCTCCTTCTGCTCCTCATCAGGACCTTGGGAGCTCAGTCCAGTGCTCCAATGTGGGGCTCAGTCACCTTCCCCATCTGTCGCCAGCTGGAGGTTCCCTCACGGTCCTGACTTTCTTTCTCATGTTCTCTCTCCTTCTGCTCCTCATCAGGACCTTGCTAGTGCAGGTGGTCTCTCAGCAGCACCAAGTTTGGTTCCTGAGAATCATCACTAAGGCCTCTCTTCCTTAGTGCTGCTGCAGCACGAATTTCTGAAGTGTTTTGTTTCCTCCAAAACAACTTCTCCATGGTTCACATATTTAGATTCAGCTTTCGTTTTGGAGGAATTCTAGTGCTGAAGGAAATACAAATCATTAAATGGGCTTGGGATTTGTATTACTTTTCACACCTGCGACTACTGCCTTAGTTATAAAAGCAAGTGGACAAGAAACAAAAGTATTAATAATAGCAATAGGCAAACTCAAATTCATTGCTTTTTGAAAATTTAATGTATTTTGATCACATTTTCCTCCTCTTTCATTCCTCCTTGATTCTCCCCACCTCCTTTCCTACAGGACCTTATGTTCTTTCTATGAGCTTAAAAAAAAAAGTCAAGATCTCAAGATCTCCGTGGCTGCTTACTTATTACCCACAACTCCCTTTCCTTTCTCTTTCTTCCAGCCAAGCCAGATGCTCAAGGAAAGGAAGGCCACAGGGAAGAAGGTGGCCCCAACCCCTGGCGTCGTGAAGAAACAGGAGGACAAAAAGGTGATGAATCCTTTGTTTGAGAAAAGACCTTAGAACTTCGGCAATGGACAGGACCTCCAGCTCAAAAGAGATCTCACACGCTGTGTCAAATGGCCCAGCTACATTAGGCTGCAGCAGCAAAAGGGCCATCCTCTATAAGTGGCTCAAAGTACCTCCTGCCATTAACCAGCTTCCCCAGGCCCTGGTTCGGCAAACAACTACACAGCTGCTTGAGCTTGCCGGCCAGCCAGTACAGGCCAGAGACAAAGAGGAAGCAAGGCTGCTGGCCCGGACTGAGAGGAAAGCTGCTGGCAAAGGGGATGTCCCGAGTAAGAGACCACCTGTCCTTAGAGCAGAGGTCAACACAGTCACCACTTTGGTGGAAAACGAGACGGCTTGGACGGTGGTGATTGCCCACAATGTAGACCCCACTGAGCTGGTGGCCTTTCTGCCTGCTCTGTGTCGGAAGATGGAGGTCCCCTACATCATCAAGGAAAAGGCCAAGCTGGTGTGTCTGGTCTACAGATGGGCATATTTCACTGCTGTCTTCACACAGGTTAACTCTGATGACATCCGCAGCCCCTGGGAAGGCAGCGTCCTGGGTCCCAAATCTGTAGCTCAAATTGCCAAACTGGAAAAGGCAAGGCCTTAGAACTTGTCACTAAACTGGGTTAAATGTATACTGCTAAGTTTTCTGTACATAAATATAATTGCAAACTTAAAAAAGTCAAAACAGAAACCCAATAAAACAAAAAATGCAAAACAATGGTACACACACACACACACACACACACACACACACACACACACACCAAACCACAGAATTTGTTTTGTGTTGGCTGACTCTTCCTGGGCTTGAGGCCTGTCCTGGAGTGTGGTTGGTATACCCAATGAAAACTGTTTGGTTTTCTCTTATGTGCCAAGTATAAAGGAAAACAAACAAAGCAAAACAACCAAATCTTGCCTTTATTCTTTTTAAGTTCTGTGTGTCTGATTGAATAAACCAAAGGCAGATTAACAGAGAACATACATTTTATTTAATAATTTTGCGGATACGAAGGAGACTTCTTGAGATAAAGAAGATCAAAAGAAGTGAAGAAGCAACTAGTACCAAGATCTTTTAAATGTGAAAAGAAAAATAAAGGAAATAGTAAAGAATACTAAACTGAAAATTGAGAGTACAAAGAGAAAAGAGAGTTTGAGCTTGTAAAGTATAATAATTTTTGAGAAAGTGAAATATATGTTGGAAATGAATGAATTGCTAGGTTTGCTTATATTCATTTAGTGTTCACTCCGGGTGCCAAGTGTCCAGAATAGTCTCATCTCCTACTCCAGGGCTGGTTATACACACATGAGGGATTTCCTATGTTGCAGAAAGTGGGAGAGTCTTTCCTACATTTCATCATTAGCTCAAAAACCTAATATGCCTAAATGACATATTTTTCCATGGAGTGTTCTGAAACCATTTATTTCTCTGTTGAAAAAAGTAAGTATAAATTATCTTAAAGTAAAAGGTAAATTTGTGTCTGTAAGGAAAAGAATCCGTTCAGGACCTGAGTGGTGAGAGCTGCGTTTGGAGGAAATACACTGAAAAGCACATATGTAAGCACACTGCCTTCAATTCAATTCATCTTCTATCTTTGTGAGTGTATCAGTCCAATAAAGAGGTTGAATCTCAGTCGTCTGATGGGTAGTGCTGGTGTCTTCTGTTCACACATATAAAACAGATACTCTATGTCATAGAATTCTTAGTAAACAGTATTATTCACAGGGGCTGTGCACACTCCTCTTTGTAGAATGGTTGTGTATCTACAGGTGACTGGGGGTGAATAGTCCGTAAACAAAAATCATTGCACGGGCTTTTTCTTAGGCCTGAGGATCTCACCTGCAGGAAGGACAGCAGGACATTCTTGTCTGGTCACAGGTGCCATCCCTTCATTCATCCATCTGCTACCATGGGTCTGCTTGATGATCATATTTGAAGAGAGGAATGCAATTCATATTTTTGATATTAGTGAAATACTGGCATTACTAACGATTCGATCGATCAGTTACCATGACAAAAGTTGGGACAACTGTTGTAAGGCACTATAAAAATTGTGCCTCACTTAGGAAAACAAAACAAAATAAAATAAATAAAAAAATAAGAAAGCCCCTTCCAGAAGATCAGAGGTTGAGCAGGATAGATTGAGAAGAGAGGAAGACTTGTATTAAAAACATGTTCTCCCTCGGGCAAGCGAGAGTCTAAAAGAGGCAAAAGAGAGGCGGAGTAAAGTTTCTTGATCTGGGATCTTGGGACAATCTGCTACTTTGTGATGTCATCTGCTTCTAGGAGCTTGAATTGACTCTGGAGTTCTTTCTATGAGGTCACCTGTTGAGATGTACTCCAGCTGTCCTGGGAATGTTGGTGAGCCTAGCTAGGCCATGGTCCACTTGAAGGCAGAAGTGTCTGTTATTAGAATGGAAGTACAGGTGGTGAGGAGACCCTCATAAGGCCCTTCCAAGCCAGGTAACAGTGCACAGTATTTCTTAAGTTTCTTGATAGACACTTGACTTCTTGGCTGAAAGCAATGGCAAGAATTATTGTTCAGTGGAGGCTCTCCTTTGTTCACGTGCAATATGTCCCATGTACGCATGCCAGTTAGTTCCTGTATATTGCAAATCATAACATATAATTGTGCCTGGAAAGTCCATTCTCTCTGGGAATAGAAGGGTTGTTCTTTCTTTTAAGCACGAGATGTTGCTAAGCATAAAATCACTAGAAACATTTATATTCATAACTGATGTTATGATGTTATAAAGGCAGGCCCATTTTGGTTATTTAAGTCCAATTTCTTGACTGGAAGTTTTCCATAAGTATATTTTTAATTTTTACGTTTAGATTTTCCATCTTGTTCTGATTATTAAGGATGTTATAAATTATAAAATTATTTTGAGAATAATACAATTATTGTGAACAAATAGTTTGTTTATGATGAAAATATGAGTTTCTTAGTCAAATTCAATCTATGATGGAATGTCAAAGTGAGGACTAGTCTTAGTTACTAATATCTTTGCCATGGTCCTGATGTCAGCACGAATACTTGGATTACAGTCAGTCCTTCCAGTGAACATGCCGTGGATGATTTAGCAGTGTGACTCTCTCCACAGGCAGGAGAGAGGTCCAGAAGGTCGTGTGAAGTGTCGTCACTCTGGAGACCTCGTGATGGCAGAATGGTTTCCTCTGGAAAGTTTGTAATAGTTACAGTCAGTGAAACAGGAAAGAATTTGCTCAGAATATGACTGCTCGGGCAGAATCAATTGCATTTTAGTGCCCCATTTCTCCCTCCTTGTATGTGTATCTTATCCAGTGGGAAGTAAGTGAAAACCAGTGATTCAAACAAGATAGGCCACAAGTAGAATTTCTGGCGCCGAGTATGAACCACTTGCTGATTGCCGAAAATACTTAGCATATTTTCCCCAGATTTTCCTGAATGTAAATAATATTATCAGGAAAATAAGTTTGCAAACTGGGTGGAGAAAGGAAACAAAGGGGTCGGTCTTCAGCTGCATGGGATAATTTTGTCAGTTCTTTTATTCTCAAAAGGTTTCATTTTCCTAGGTGCAGGCTTGATGGTGGATAAACTGTTTAGAAGGAAAAGGAACAGTTTGAAACACTAGCATGATATTTCCATTTGCAATAGAAATGTCTGAAAAATACAAAAAAATCCTAGGTTTCAAATCCTATTACCAGTATTAAAGACTCCAAAATCCTATATGGAATAGCGAATTGGAACAATTTTATTGTTTCCCTGTAAATGGAGGCTTCTCTCCTGCCCAGCATTTCCTGAATAATCACTCAAGAGACTTAATATTACTTGTAAATAGTTGGCCGATGGCTCAGACTTATTACTAGCTAGCTCCAACATATAAATTAACCCATATTCCTATTTATGCTTTGCCATGTATTTCTTGGCTTGTTACCTCATTTTCTGTATGCCTTGCTTCCTCGGTGGCTGGTTAGCATATTCCAGATTCCACCCTTCTCCTGTGTCTCTGCTTGGATTTCCCACCTGACTCTATCCTGCCTTGCCATAGGCCAAAGCATCTTTATTTATCAACCAATAAGAGCAACACATATTCACAGTGTACAGAAAGACAATCCCACTGCATTTCCCAGTGTGCATGCTCTAGTGATAATTTTATTTAATTGGCCACACTTTACAGGCAGATATTTGGGAGGCTGATACAAACATTTCTTGTCTTTGACTGACTCTGATGCCTCTAAAATGTCAGTTGTTGCTTTAGGAGTAAGCAGGATATTTTGGGTAATGATGTTCCACCATAGCGAAAACAAACTTCTCTGAGGTTCTGTGACTTGGGCCATAAACCGAACTAATAGACAAATAAGAGCAAAACAAAATTTATTTAGTAATTTTCATATGCACAGGAAAAATTCAAAAAAGAAACTATGATCATTTAAAACAGAATTTTATGAAAAACTAACAAGACATCGGAAAATCCTGTAAATGGAGTAATTTATAGGAAAGTGGCTAGAATGTATGCAGGGAAAAATTGCTGTCAATAAAGAACACAGCAAAGGTTTGATTGCACAAATTCATCTTAGCATCTGCTCCCAGTCTCCAGTTATAGCATATTCTCCTCTTTCATGTACAGGGGATGGTGCCTAATACAGGCTAAGTCTTATCTCCTTGGGAGATGAGAGAGCCCTTCCCTCATTGGCTTTTGCTCAGTCCTTACTAGGAGTTTTAATTCCTTTAAAATGGCAAGCATTGTGTTTGAGGTTCACATGTTCTAAACCCATCCAGAAGTGCTATGCCCATGTTTTTGAATGTACACTATTTTGCTGCAATGTTGCAAAGAATCCTGTGTACTAGTTATTTATCATGCATGTTTTATAGTTAATCAATAAAAACTCTAACGTATACTGAAGTTAAATATCTGAGCAAGGTAATTTGAGTTTTGGTCTCATCTCAATGTTGATCCTATTTGTCCTAACCTAGAATATTTCAACGGTAGTTAGCATATTTACTGATGCTACTTAAGCATTCTTCAAGCAGGTAGGAGTTTTCTTCTGGTTGTTGGGAGAACAAATTAAGAAAGGAAGTAATTCGCCTATGATTAATTAATTAATTAGATTATTAACCAATTAATTAGATTGATTGATGATTAACCAATTAATTAGAACATGGCCACTTTTATAATTTAAATCTATGTGTTGAGCTATAAAAACTTCATCTATCAAAGTGATTTGATCCATTTTTTAGTGATAATATGTATTCTGGACATAATACACAAGCATATTATTAGCTAGTATTTTATATAAATCTGTTTCTCATCTGTATGTCCTGATTTATAATTTCCTTCCTGAGATGAGAATTTTTTCTTCTCCCAGGAATGTCATAGAAATGTTAACTGTCCCTGAACTTTGTCTTTGAATTTTCCATGAATCCTCTGACTTCCCTTTGTCTGATAAGAGGTCCTAAGACTCCTTCTTCCAGACGTTGCCTGCCTCACACTGTTGGCGCTGGCAGTGTGTACAAAGTGGCTAAAGAGACCTTGCCTGGATCTTCCACTTCACAGTCATCAGAACACACTCTCTTTGTCAAAGCTCATTTTGACGTCTTTGTCAATGTTTTAATCCAGTCAATGCAATGAAGTCACTATTGAAATCAGAAAGGATAGACTTGTGGAGTTTCCATGTGGAAAGTCCTGGGTGGTGGTGTCCCTGCAGAGAGTATAAGCTGTGAATGCTTCAACCACAATCGCTCCATGGCTCTCTCCATTCCTGTCCTTTACAGCACTTGTATGGCAGACTATTAAAACCTGTTTCCTTCAGGTCTGGGAATTGATTAAGTAAATGAAATAAACCCAAGGAGGGGGCGATGGGAAAGTTGATGTACAGGCAGATGGCCAAAAGCACAAGCAAAACTACCTGTAGGCTGAGACTGCCACCTGAAGTAGGGGTAGTCCTTTGGTTCTCAGCTGTCAGTCAAGAACTCTAGCTCTGGGCAGTTTTCCTAAATCCTGCTTCTTCTCTCTTTTCTCAATGATTCACAGACTTTGATGGAGATTGTGAGTTCTTTTGTCATTCTTAACAACTCTGCATCCTCTAAATCAGTGGTTCTCAACATGTGGGTTGTGACCTTTCTTGGGGTCATATATCAGATACCTTTCTCATCAGATAATTACATCACAATTTGTAACAGGAGCAAAATTACAATATGAAGCAGGAACAAAAAAAAATCTTATGATTGGGTGTCACCACAATATACAGAACTATATTAAAGGACTGAACCATTAGAATGGTTGAGAGCCACTGTTCTAAATATAGATTCCTGATAAATACACTTTGGTATCTCGGCCTAGGAATTCACAATCTTCCTCATATTTTTTCTAGAATTACATCCTAATCTAATTACAATCATTGGTTTTTATGATCCACAAATGTTAAATGGCATTCATGCTAAACCTCCTACAGTCTCCTTTCCTGTTACATTGGCATCACCAATAAGTGTTTCTAGTTCCTAGTTCTAGTTCATGACACAAACTTTCAAATATTATATCTCAGCATGTCATTAGTGATAGGAAATGATGACAGTTGGGACAGTTATTACAACATAGGATTAGATTAGTGTAAATGTTCTTTAAATTCCCTTTTAAATTTATGTCTTCTAAATTTAAGTTGATGTCTAAGGCCAAAAGCAACTGTTATCGAGGAGTATAATGTTACCTATTCAAGTTGAAATTTATTCAATGTTTAAGATAATGCCATAAAAGCTTATGTCCCACCCTCACCTTTTATATGTATATTTGTTCTTGCCGAAAGTCAACCCTCACAGAGATATTTAGATGAGGTGACATTCAAGAAGTGATGTCATGAAACCGGAGCTTTCATGAATGAGTTGAGTACCACTGTCTCAGACAGGCCACAAGGAGCTTACTCTCCTTACTGTCACATGAGAGTTGCTTGCATTTGGATCTCGGAATTCTATTGAACAAAATAAAATTCTCTTGCTTTTATTACCAAATCTATAATTATTTAGATTTATGTTTTTATTTGTGTGTGTGTGTGTGTGTGTGTATCATATGTGTGAAGGTGCCTGTGGAGTGCAGAGAGGGTGTGGGATCTCTGTCAGCCAACAAGGGTGGTGCTAGGAACTGAAATCAGCTGCTCCAGAAGAGCGGGACGTGCTTTAACTGTTGGAGCACCTCGCCAGTCCACAAGCTATAGCACTTTATTGTAACAGCCCCAATGGACAAATTTAGACCCAGCAATTAAGATTTCAAATAAGAGATGGACTCGCGTTTCGGTGTAAGGGTGAAACAATCATGTAAGATCAGAGAGAAAGAAGAGTTACTTGGTGCAAGGAAAAGACAGCGAGTATTTCAGAGACACAGGAAGTGAAGAAAAAGTCCTCTCCCCAGAGTTCCTTTGAAGCATCTCCCATCTGAGAAGTGAGAATCTGAGCACAATTAACTGTTACTGTGAAGGCTGGTGGAAGTCACAGTAGGTCTCCCTGGTCACTGATATCTCGAGGAAAGAAGGGTGATTCAGAATGCTATACTTTCCTATGACAACAAGCCAAGCACCTTCTTTCCTAACATTTTGATAACATTAATTCTATTATTTTAAACGAAATAGCATTTGTAGTGAATGCTGATTTGTCTTAAGGTTCACTGTACTATAATGTAGATAAATTCATCTATCAGTAAACCTAAAATGCTTAGCTATCAAAAAAAAAAAAAAACCCAGCTAATGGGAGCTGCATTTATCACTGGACCCTGGAACTCATTTAAAACGCCAATAAAACAATTTATAGCATTCTTTTGTTAATGTCCCATTCTTGCTAATCTTCCTTGCAACCAAACACAAACAGCGACTCACACGCTACACACAGAAATACTGGTCTTTCTGCCCCATCATAAAGAAACATTGCAAAACCTTTGCTCAAAGGGCTGTTTTTTTTCCTTATACAGAGCATTAACTACTACATAACCAATAGACTGGAAACCCTTTGGACCTACAGAGACACTAGATGAAAACGCTTGTTTCAGTAGTAAGTTGCCTGTTTTTCTTTCTATGTCATAATCAAATAGAGAAAAAGCAGTCCTAGCTTCGGGGAAGATGATTACCAAATTCTGTATCTGCAATGTTCCACATCTTTTCTCATGTAACTCACTTCATTGTATGAGTAGGCTTCTGCCATCTAATCATCCCTTAAACATGTAGAAGTAGAACTTCCTGGACTTTGAGGGTCTCCAGACTTTCCAAACTTATTTGGGGCAACATTCTGAAAGCTGAGGGAAAGGTACAAGACACCAAGGATAAGGAAGAACAATAAGAAATAAATAAAGGAAGAAAGTAGAAATGTAATGATATACTAAATTTTCTTGTTGAATCAAGCTTTTGCAATTTACTTCTGGCCAAATTAAGCATAAAGTATATTTCAAAAAAATGATAGAAAATATCCTTGCTTTAAGAGAAGAAACTGGCACTTTTTCTGTTGTTTATGCTTATCACTTAAAAAATTTATTTTTAATTATATGTGTGTACGTGTGTGTGTATGTGTGTACGTGTGTGTGTGTGTGTGTGTGTGTGTGTGTGTGTGTGCATGTGTGTATTCATGGAGGTCAGAAGAGAGTGTTGGATCATGAACCTGAAGTTACGGGTAGTTCTAAGCCACCCAATATGAGTACTGAGAACTGAACTCAGGTATTTGGTAAGAGCTATCTTTCTGGCCCTTTTAATCTTATTTTTATTTTATTTATATTATTAGTTATTTATTTAGATTTTTGAGACAGGGTTTCACAGTAGCTTTGGAGCCAGTCTTGGAACTAGCTCTTGTAGACCAGGCTGGCCTTGAACTCACAGAGCCGCCTGCCTCTGCCTCCTGAGTGCTGGGATTAAGGCATGTGCCACCACTGCCCGGAAAAATCTTAGCTTTTAAAAGTCTGTCTGAAACTTAGTTTAGAATCCCTGTAATGTTTTATTGATGGTAGACATCCATCTTTGTTCTGAACTGAAGAACCTTAGGACTCTGTCCCCAGTGTCATTAGTGTACAAGAACAATAAAACTGAAATCTACTTTTAAACAGACTTTTACTGTTGTATTCTGTTATTTCAAAGAATGAGTCTTTGATATTTTTGGATATGATCCAAACATAGCAAAAAATGCCTTTGACATTATGAGGCTCTTGTAGGCTTGCAGCTGTCTCAGCCTCGTGACTGTGCCTTTATCATGCAGGTGTTCTTGGAACTGTACAACAGAGAATGAGGGAGTGGCCAGAGAATGACCTAAGCCTTGTGTTCTTTTCTATGCCACACCAACTCTTAGGCTCTTCTTTTTTTTTGCCTCCAAAAACATCACCTGTTGTATATCAATACTTACCAAGGTTGCTGAAACCTCTCTTCTTATATTTATAGTAAGAGTTTATCTTTAAAAATCTGTAATTTCAATGGTAAAACGAATATAGCTGCACGTAGCCTAATGCCATCAAGTTGATGGTTAAATGGATAAAGACTATGATAACGACGTTCTATACAGCAGTGTGATAGTTTCTATTTCTTTCTTATATCTGGAATTTCTATACCTTTAATTATGATGTACTAGAGCAAAGCATTCCTTATGAAAGAAAGCATTTTCTGTAAAAAGAGCAGAAATCAATACAAGATAATTGGTCCCTTTTGTTGGGCTTCTCCTGTCCCAAATCACCTGTCTTGATCTCAGCAACGTGTACCTTCTCATAACATTATTTTGTACATTTTAAATATGCACAATAAAATTTAAGAAAACCACAGCCAAGTCCTTTGCCAGAAAATAGCCCAAAAGTCCTGATCAGCACTGTGTTGAGCAAACGTAAGAAACTGGTAATGTTTCTTTCTGCAGGGAAGAGAAGGGACCACTTCAGCTCTGCCCCGACAGACTCATTTTAGCTTCGCATTTTACTTTACTTTCATCTTTTACTGGAAAACCTTATGATGGTTGGATCCCAGATTAGCTCAAAGATATGTAAAAGACAGCCAGAAAAAAAAGAACATTCATGGATCTGAAATTTGACTCCTTAATCATGTACTTACATGCTTTTGTGTGCCTCAATTTGAAGTTAAATATTTTACTATAATTAGCAAGTATTGAAGACAAAGTTGTCTGTTGCTTCTATAGGATTATAACTGGTTCTGATATTTACATAAATTTCATCAAGAAAGAATGTGGTTTTAAAGGGTCAGAGTGACTTACTCCAAGTAGTTTCTCATATAGAAAAAGTCTCATTTTAAAGACTTTTGAATATATAGTAGTAAGTATTACGTCGGTAGGTGTGTACATATGGCTTTACAATTTTATTACCAAATGATTTTGGGATTTCTCAGACAAGTGGTGTCTGGCTCTAAGGATTTAATAAGCAAGTAAGCATTCCGTTGATGAAGTTTCTTTAAAACAAGAATAATAGCTTAATCTAACTAGGATTTCAAGCGTATTTCATTCTTATGATTCTAATATTAGTTTGAATGAAAACTCTTTATAAAGGGAAGCAATCAGCCCATCAGCACTTGAGAAGATTCAGGAACTATCTGATTTCTTGCCATGAAGCCACTAAGCAGTGGTGGAGTGAATGGATTTAGATAGAGAACAGGGTGAATTCCCTGCATTGGGTTGTTTGAGGGGGATATCAGGAATTAGCTGGTGTGTATTGATAAAATCGTTCATAGGATAAATAAGAAGACACTCAAGAGCCAACTGTAGTAGTATAGAGGTGACATAACCATTTCCTGAAATGCATGGAATTGGAAAAGGTTCAGAAACCAAACTTCATGTAGTTTTACAATATGTGAATATATGCAGGGAGATATCTTAAAAAAAGAACCAAAGAAAAATGACATTCTGTTATTTTATATTTATCTAGTTGAAAGCAATTTTATACAATACTTTAAAATGTTTTAATTCATGGAATAAAGTTTAATGGTACAGAATTTTCCATTGTCGTTTCATGTTGGTGCTCATAAAGTTTTAGATTTGGAAGTATTTTGAATTTTATATCTGTTTTTTTTTTTTCTAGTAGGGATGCTTTATCTATAGTTGAAAGGAAAGATAAGGCCACCTGGTGTTAAATTAGTTAAGCTTTTAAAACTTATTCTTATTTTTAAAACATTTCTAATTGATATAACATTATACCACTTTGTGTGCTCCCTTTCCTTCCTCCAGGCCCTTCCCCTACCCTCCCTCAAACTCCTCCCATGAGCCCTACTCTGAAGTTAGTAGTCTCTTATTCATATATATGTTTAAACATATATATGTATGTGCACAATATATAATCTCAGCCTATTGAGCCAGTCTTTTGTTTGCTTGTATGTATATGTGTATATGGTTTTAAGGTCTACCACTCTGCATTGAATAACCAAGGTGGGGACTTATCATTGGGGGAGGGTAATTTTTCTTCTCCCAGCTTTTATTAGTTACCTGTGGTTCTTTGTCGAAGGGTGGGACACTGTGAAAATGTTCTTTTCCACAATTACATATCCACTGATATTGTGATTGTTCTAGTTTTTTTTATGAAGACACTTCTAGAAAAGATTTTTTTTTACACTAGACTTCCTGGATTCCAAGAGCCATATATATGGCTCTAGCAATCTTTTTGCTCATTATCTGAGATGATCCTTGACCAGGATGGATACAGGAGCTGTGAAGTAGATGAATCTATTGGGGTCGAATGGTCTACAATATATTGATCTCTGCCTTGTGTCCAGTTGTGGTTTTCAGTGATGGTCTCTGTATTCTGTAAAGAAAGACTTTTTTGCTCAAGGACGGCAGCTACTCTTATCTGTGGGCATAAGAGTAAGATCTAGAATATAGTAAAGAATTTTATTTCTTTAGAAAAGTTGCAATAGTTTTTCGAAGGTTCATAACCTTACTAGCCCCAGGGAAGCTGGCTAGGTTGCTAGTAACAGACATGATTCCCCTCCTACTGAGTGAATCTTAAATCCAGTTTGACAGCTGTTGGATGGCAATGATATGTGAATGCCACTTATTGCACCTTCATGTATATCTTGCTGGTAATTGTCATGATTTGTAAGCATGCAGCTGCATAGGACTGTTAATTGTCTTTTTCCCTTGACAGCTTGCATAATATTTTCTGGAACCATTATAAGATGGGCTGTATGAAAGAGGCATTCAGGTCAGGTCCAGCTCTAATTATTTCAGTACTGTGCCCTAAGCGTCCAGTGTCTTCAGCATTAGGGACCCACCCCAACCCTTGAGAGGAAGCCACATATATAACATATATTCCTTTTGGAATCCTTAGTAAGTAGGAAAATACAAATTAGAATATTTAAGATTTCTTCTCACCCCAGGCAGAATGGCTAAAGTCAACAAAATGCTGGTGAGATTGTGGGGGGAAAGTGACTCTCATCCTTGTAAATGGGTATGTGATTTCGTTCATACTCTAGAAATCAGAATGGAGAATTTTCAAAAAACTAAAATGAAATCTACCATATAACCCAAATATACCACTTTTTGACATATGAACAAAGGATATGACATCCCACCTCACAAATATTTGATTAACAATGTTACAATCCACCCTATTAACAATAGGTAGGAAATGGAAACAACTTAAATATATTTTGACATATGAATGAATAATGAGCCCGTGGTTAGCATACAAAACAGAATACTATTCAGTTGTAAAGAAAAATAAAATCATGACATTTTAAGGTAAATGTATGGACCAAGAAATTACAATGAGTGAACAAGACCCTGGAAAAACAAAGACCTAGTGTCTCTCTTGTCTGGTATTTCTAAAATGTGAAAGCTTTTATTGAATTTCCTTGTTCCATCTGTCATTCAGGCATTGATGTTGACACTTGATATTTGAAAGGAATTATTTTTTCTCCTTTACTTTAGATTAAAATTTTCTACAACCTATAATACAGAGGTCTTTTGGGAGCTTTACCTGTTCTAAACACGAGGGTATAATGCATTGTTGAAAATATGAGACTAAGAAAGGTTAAAATTGCCTTTTATTTCGACTGCTCCATTCTTTTGAGTTTATTTTTCAACAATGACAATGAATGAATAGCTTCCTATGATAAGGACAATATACCTAGTAAGAAGGATATCATTATCATTTTACTGACACATAGAAGTATATTAACAACATAATTATAGAAAGGCTATATTTTCATCCTGGAAGGAAAACATTTAAACATGTGCTAGAAGTGGTAAGTTTTGCAAGTACTAAACCATGGAATTTAATATCAGGCTCTTGGTTCATTTATTATACGAAAAATCTGCTAATCATCCTTCAGTTTACCTCAGAATAACAATGAAATTTTGCTTATTACATTGTATCCAATGTCCAAAATCCATATCCTGTTTTTATTAAAGGTAAAATACAGTCAATTCCTTTTGTGAAGACATAGAGTAGCTTTTTTTAAAAAATTTTTTAACCACGAGTGGACATTGCTATAAGAATTGGTTCAGCAGTCTTCTAAGGGACTCTTGAACTTATTGAACTTATTGTAAACATAAAAGCTTCTTTTTGCTCCCTTGTCGTTGCTAAGAAAACAAGTACAAGTGGACAAAATGAGGAGAATTATGAGCCAGAATGGTGGTGCACAGCCGTTAATGCCAAATGCTTAGGAGGCTGAGAAGAAATGATCCCAAGTTCCAGGTCAACTGGGAATGCTTAATAAGACCTTGGTCAAACAAACATTGACTGGAATGTTACTTAGTAGTAACAGTATTTGCTTCATGAGCAAGAAGGACCTTGGGTTTAGTTCTTAATATCATCACTACAGTCGCGCATATGAATGAATCATGAAAAGGCAAACATTTTCAACTGTGTGAGAAATTGTTTGCAAAATTTGGTATATAGTGACAAGAGTGATCTTTTAACACTGCTAAGCAAGAGCTAATTTCCTTTCAACTTGTTTTTGCTAAGGCATCTGATGGCTGTAGGAAGGAAAAAGGAAACATAGTTACATCTATTTATCTGTGGGATAAGATGTGATTTGGGGAGATTAGACAAGTTAGGTGTTACAGAATTTCTACCATATATAAGAGGAGAAAACCTTATTGATTTAAACATAGTAGGAGATTTTATCTTCTGAAATTGAATTAAAGTGCCTGTAATGAGTGTTGAGGCCTTAGTAAACCTTCTAATCCAAATATAATAAAGTTTGAATTTCCTGTTTTATTTCCCTTATTTTAGTTATAGATTATACAACTTGTCACAAAACATTCCTGAAACAAGATGCAAGAAGAAGAGTAATTCACTGTAAAGCAGTCATCAACTTCCACCCTCAGAGTGGCCCTCATGCCCCTGTCTCTCTCACCTTTTGCACCAAATATTGGAGAGACCAATAAGTGTTTGGAAGAAATATTGGAAGAAATAAGTGTTTGCGTACTAATTAATTAATTCTCTGCAATGCGGGTGTTGTATCTGAAGCACTCCTTTCCCGGGAGCTTTCTTGAGTCTAATGGAGCACCCCAGACAGTATTAGTCTTCCTTTTGCTTCCGTGTTGCTTGACTGAGGATTTTAGAGCACCCCCACTTATCCCTAATGTGCCTTTCCTCTGGGTCTGGAATGCCCCAACTGAATCTTGTCTCACAAAGTTTAATGAGCCACTAGATCTTAGTTTGTTCTCTTTAGTAGGAAGCCCCAGAAAAACAGCCACGGGTCAGCCTGTCACAATATTTTACACGGATCGACTTGGCCTCTATCCTCATATAGATGACTCGCAAAAAAGTCTTTATGGGGGGATTCCCCAGTTGGGATCCCTAAAATTTCACTTGGAAAAATCCAAGAAAGACATCCAGCGTTACATGCCAATAGACAATGTGGGCTTGGCTATCATAGATTGGGAAGACTGGAGGCCCACGTGGTCAAGAAACTGGAAACCCAAGGATATTTACAAGAATAAGTCTATTGAATTGATCCAGCAAGAATATAGACAACTTAATTTAACAGAAGTCACCAAGAAGGCCAGAAAAGAATTTGAACAGGCAGCAAGAAGCTTTATGGAACAGACTTTAAAACTGGGGAAATCACTTCGGCCAAATCACTTATGGGGTTTTTATCTTTTTCCTGATTGCTATAACAATAAATTTCAAGACCCCAATTACAATGGAAGTTGCCCTGATATAGAAAAGGAAAGAAATGATGAACTCTCCTGGATCTGGAAGGAAAGCACTGCCCTTTACCCATCTATATATTTGAGGAGTAATCTGAAGTCATCTCCAAATGCAGCACTCTATGTCAGAAATCGTGTGCAAGAGGCCCTTAGAGTGTCTAAAACAAAGGACCCTCAGAATCCAGTTCCTGTTTTTGTATATACTCGCATTGTGTTTGCTGATCAAATTTACCAGTACCTGAATCAGGTAAGTAAATCAAGAAAGGGCAGTTAAGAGATCATTTTACAATGAATTAAAATTCCTTGCTGAACAGAAGTTTGTTTTTAAAGAGTGAAGTCTGGCATTTACTATTTATGGATACATACATATAGAATGTGTCGTGTAATGTCTATAATAGAAGCAAAATGAGAACACTTTAAATCTTTTAAAATTAAAAGTAAAATTTCTGGTATGGGTGAGGGTTCGTTCACCTCAGGTGTCATTCCTTATGTCTACCTTGATTTCTGAGTCAGACCCTCTTGTTGTGACCTGAAATTTGCCCATTAGTTTAGTCTACCTGGCCCGTGAGCCCCAGGGATCTGCCTTCCTTCCCCCTTCCCTGAGTTTTCAAGTTTGCAAGGTTTCCCCTGCATTCCCCACTATTATTTTTTTTTAAAGTATGGGTCTTAGGGATGGAGCTTGGGTCCTCATGCTTACACAGCATCTGCTTTACCAACCAATCTACCTCCCCAACCCAGCACTTGAATCCTGGTTTTAATCTTATGAGATACTCTATCATGAAAAATTATATGTAATATAGACTATACCTTAACTGTTTCTCTTTTTTATTAATGGATATGTTCTTTGACCAGCAAAAGTAATTAGAGCAATAAGAGTCTCCATTTTAAAACAGTAACAAAATGCTTGTGTATAGAGTGTTTAGAGAGTATGGAAATATTTAAATTGTTGGATCATCAAGTTTAGTTTTGGTATTACTGTTGAATGTTTATTACCTTTACTTCATCCCCATAGGATAACTCTTCTCATTGTATTTTCTAGAATGACCTTGTGAATACAATTGGTGAAACAGTTGCCTTGGGTGCCTCTGGAATGGTAATGTGGGGAACTCTTAGTCTAGCACGAAGCATGGTAAGTTGAATTAGGAAGGAATAGATGAAGCTATTTCTGTCATTTTAAGATTTAAATAATGATGCCTATATGCACAGCAAAATACAGCCATAAGTGCTCACCATTTCCCTTTCTACCACCACAATAGACCCAATGAATATTGAATAAGGTCGGAAATGCAGGGTCAGGGTGCAAAGCAGGGTCATGCAGAGTGTCTTGTAGTTCTGGCTCTCAGAAAAAGATTGGAATGTTGTGTGTGTGTGTGTGTGTGTGTGTGTGTGTGTATGTGTGTTATATAACGGGAAAGAGAATAGATAGTAAGCCACTGGGCTTTTACCTGTATATCTCCTTAAATAGCATGGCTTCTTCACATTGAGTGGAGATCCCAAGAATGATCTATCTACCCCTTACTTTTGTCATCTTTATAAGCAGTAGTTACTGAGACAAACAGTACAGGTTATAGTGTGATGAGAGCGGACTTATGGGTCTGTAACAGAGGATTCCTGGAAGTCTTATCTCCATAGCCTGTCTTGTTCAGATGGGCTCATCAGGGCAGGGAGCAGTCATTCCTAGGTGTTACCTCCCAATAGAAGGCTGACCCCGTACAGTCTCAGTACAGCACCTATGTGTTTGATTATTTGGAGCAGGAAGTGATTTCCTGTCTTATGCAAGTGGGTATAGAGCTCAGCTACTGACTTGTAATAAGATTTGGTTTCTTACTCTATTCAAAAAAAAATATTTCACTGTATTGTCTGTGAATGAAAAATAGGCACAGGTTGACGTTCTACCATGTCTTCCAAGTATCTTCCATATGATTCATTCCGAGATAGTCTTCAACTTTCGAGTCAACATTTTCTACTCAAGGCACTGTCTTGACATTATCTCCTGTGGACTCTTTTTTTTTTTTTTTTTGGTTTTTCGAGACAGGGTTTTTCTGTGGCTTTGGAGCCTGTCCTGGAACTAGCTCTTGTAGACCAGGCTGGTCTCGAACTCACAGAGATCCGCCTGCCTCTGCCTCCCGAGTGCTGGGATTAAAGGCGTGAGCCACCACCGCCCGGCGTGTGGACTCTTTCAATACATTTCTGCTAAATTTCCCCAATCCATGATCAGTTTCATTTTATCTTTGTTATTTATTATTTCTGATCTATATTCCCATGAATCATCTGTCATGTTTCCTCTGATTCCTGAGAACTTGAGAAACTGGTGATTGCAGAGTTTTGTGTTTGTTGGCAGCTATTAGAACTGAACGAAAACAAGTACAAAGAAAACCGTTTCCCTCCACTCCACTTTTTATCAGATCCAACGATGTGATGAAGCCAGTTCTACCAGTCCTAACTTATGAGACTTGATTGTTTTTGTTCAGGAATTTGCGAGTTAAACACAACCATTATTAAAAAAAATGATAGGATGATATAATAGATAAAAAGATGTAAAATGAATGTTAAAAACATTAATATAAAACAAATATAAATGTTTTTATAATAAATAAAAGTGACTAATGCTCAAAATATGCCAATTATTTCATGTTCACTTCAGTTCATGAGGTTGGGTAGATCTGTCTGTTAAGTATATATGGATGAATACATCCTAGAATGGATGCTAGCCACACCACATGTCTGTACTATGTAATGGTGATATGTTCAGTTCCCAGCTCCGAATTCAGTACTGTTAGATTGGTAATTTGAAGTTGGCTAGTGTGGCTATATTAATATCTCTTTTATGACCAGTTTAAATCTTTCCGTAGAGTACATATAAGGTGATCCTCAAACCATACTCATTCCCCTAGTCTGTCTGTTGCCTAACTTTTGTCTCTGAAAACATCTGCAGTGTCAGTTGAACTTGGTATAACTTTTCATTTATTTGGCACTGAGAAAATGGTATTAAAGAATACTGACAGAGTCTGTGCATGCTTGAAACTGGAGGACACCAAGAAAACAAGGTCTTTTAAATCAACATTCAAACCACATATGAACTCGCAGAGACTGAGGCAGTATGAAAAGGCTTACACTGGTCTGTACCAATCCTCTGACTTATAGTTTAGTGTTTTTATGGTATTCCTAGGTGTGCAAAATGAGTGGGTCTCTTGTGCCTTCTCATGGGCACTATTCCTTCTTTTGGTTTGTTCTTTTCAATACAAATGTGATAATTTTTGTTTTTTCTTATTATAATTTTGTTATATTTTAATATTATCTTTTAGAAGCCTGTTCTTTTCTAATGTTAGACAGAGAGTGGAACCAGGTGGGATGGGAAGTGGTGGGAACCTGGGCAAAGTAGAGGAAGGGGAAAACTGTATCAGGATATATTTTCTGAGAAAAGAATTTATTTTCAATAAAAAGGAAAATTAAATAAAAATAAAAAAGATAAATAAAAACTGTTTTTGGAATATTAAAAAAGAAAAAGTACTTGAAACAGTTGATATTAGAAGTGCTTTACTGTCAATGAATATAGGCATGTGAGTCCTACTATATAATATATTTTGATCATTTTCCCTCTTTTAACTTCTCCCAGCTCCTCCTCACTTCCTTGCTCACCCAAGTTCATACTTTTTAAAATTTCTCCCTCTTCCTTTTTCCCTCTGTCTCTCCTTCCCCTGTCTCTCTCAAACTAAAACTTTAAAAGCAAAAAAGAAAACTAACAAACTAAAAACCCCCAAGATACAAAGAATACCAAAACAGATGAAAATGAAACAAATAGCAATCCCCTAGAATGTGCATGTGCAAGTGCACACACACACACACACACACACACACACACACACAACACACCAGAGACCATTTATGTTAGTCAACTACTACTGAGCATGGAGCTTGCCTTGGAATAACTTTTATTTATTTTTTTTTGAGGTTGGACATTTATTTAGTGGGTTATGGAGGGGGAAGGGAGAAGGGGAGAAGAGCAGAGAGGCAGAGATAGAGAAGGGAGAGAGAGAGAGAGAGAGAGAGAGAGAGAGAGAGAGAGAGAGAGAGAGAGAAGCTGCCTCTCAGAGGAATAACTTTTAAAGGAAGAAGCAACAACATGTAATATTAAATCTTTGAAGTGAAGTAGATCAGAACTTCATGTCTTCACCCAGGGCTTGAGGGAAGGTTCCCTCCTAATGTCTTTTATGGATCCTATAACATTCCTCATTTGAACAGAAATCTTAAATCATTTAGGAGATAGGCTGAAATTGGGTAATAGATAATAAGCTATTTCTACCCGGGACATCCAGATATCTATTTTCAAAGCTGTTTACTGGAAGGTACTGTTGTGTGGGCTAGAGTTTCACTCATATATCAACGGGCAGCTGCTTCTCCTACTTCTCTTGTCCTCCTCCTCTTTGTCTTCTGCTCCTTCTCTTTTCCTCCTCTTCCTCCACCTCCTCCTCTTCTTCTTCTCCTCTTTCTCCCCCTTTCTTCCTCTTCTTTCTCTTTATCTTCTGTTTCTTCTTCCTCCTCTCTTCCTCCTTTTCTTCTTCTTCCTCTTCTTGCTGTTCCTACTTTTTCTTCTAATTTTTTTATTTTTTACTGAAAATAAATTTATTTTAATAAAATAAATTTGGGTCATGGTTTCCCCTCCCTCATCTCTTCCCATATCTTCCTTGCCTCATTACCCTTCCAACTCCATGCCTTTTTCTCTCTTAATAAAGCAAAGAGGCAAATAAAGCAGTCATAAAAGGACCAAACAAAGCAAACAAAAATAAACTAAGAAGGAGCACAGAAATGCAAACATGTATGTGCACACATGCATGTATGCCTGTGCACGTGCACACATGCTCACAAAAAATTCTAAAAAACTCAAAATAGAAATGATAATATACAAGAAAAAGACCAGTAAGTTTTAAAAAGTTGCCCAGACAAAGCAATATGGACAAAAAAAATTCCCTTAATACTTTTGAGTTTATTTTGTGTGATCTCATGCTGGGCATGAATCCTGCCATAAAGTGTGGTGAGACCCCCTTGGAGAAACTAATTTTTCTTTTGTGGGTGGTTGTTCATTGGAGTTGGCTTCTTGGTTGGGGACGGAAACTCCTGTCTACTTGCTCATCTCACTGGCCATGCTCAGTCTTGTTCGGATCTGTGTAGACCCTAGCAATGCTGCCACAGTCTGCTATGTGTGTCAGACATGTTGTGCCTGAAAAACACTGTTTCCATGGTGTCATTTATCTCCTCTGGCTATTGTCTGCCCTCTCTTCTACGGAATGCTTTAAGCCCTGTGTCATAAGGGATATGATAAAGTCATTTAAGACTGGGTTATAAGACTTTTCTTTCTCTGCAGAATGCCCAGTTGTGGATCTCTTTATTAGTACCCATCTATGGCAGAAGAAAGCTTCTCTAATTACGACAGAGTGAGACACTGGTCTATGAGTATAGCAGTATAGCAGAATATCATTAGGAGTCATTTTATTGCTACCGTCCTTTAGCAAAACAATAGTATCTGATTTTCCCTTAAGCCCATGGACCATCCAGTTTTAAATTTTTGGTCACTTAACACTGTCAGGCCTAGGTTCCATCTCATGGAGTGGGCCTTAAATCCAGCCCGTTGGTGGCCATTTCCATAGTCCCATGATGCATAGCTTCTAAGCAGAGTGTTCCTATAGAAGATATAACAAGGAATTAGGAACCAGAACTCTTTTTCTGGAATTCTATGCTTCCAGCAAAGATTCCTAAACTGCCTAATCAATTTTTATCTTCAGTCCTCATGTATACCAATGCTTAGATTTTCAACACTCAAATTCTGTAAAATTTGCCAAAATACTATTATGCACACACAATTCTATAACATTTATATAAACCATACAGTTTGAACCCATTTGTGTTGAGAAATCACTTTGAGAACTATTTTTGATGCTGTTTAAATTTGTCTGACAAATAGGATTTTTACTATTGCCTTTTATAATTAATGATTATTTAAGTAAATCATAATCCCAATTTAACCATATATATAACGTATCTTTCATTTTCTTCTCAAAATAGTCCTAGGGATCAGGCTTTAAAATTCATCTTTAATTTACAAGTGATAAAACTTAAGCATTATCAAATTAATTAATTTGACTTGGGGGTCTTCTAAATAGGAAACTAAGACTTATAAGGTTGGAGATATTCCCAAGTCATACTGAAGGTCATTTATGGGGCCGTGACCCCAACTATCAGGGCAAGAGAGATTCAATGCCCATATTTTAAAAGTTGAAACTTTTAATTCCTTTGACTAATTTTTTAAATAATTGTGAAGGTTCATGGCTAAATTGAGTCTCAGCTAAATAACTACTTAGTACCATGAAATGGCCCAAAAAACTTAAGAATGTTGTGAAAAAAATTGGTTAAACAATATTGCTTGTTAAAGTGAAAAGGTGTACTTTCTAACAACATGGTGTATCTATTGCTTTGTTTTCTAAGAGTTGCTTGATGCAGTATATTGTCACATGGAACTTCTGCCTTGATATTCTATTTTATGATTTTACAGAAATCTTGTCTGAACTTACATGATTACATGGAGACCACACTGAATCCCTACTTAATCAACGTCACCCTGGCAGCCAAAATGTGCAGCCAAACACTTTGCCAGGATCAAGGCATATGTTCGAGGAAAGACTGGAACTCAGATGACTATCTTCACTTGAGCCCCGAAAATTTTGAGATTCAAGTTTTGAAAAATGGAAAGTATGTAATCCGTGGCAGTCCCACCCTTGATGACCTACAGTACTTTTCCAAAAACTTCCATTGCAGTTGTTACGCCAACTTGAACTGTAAGGCGCGAGATGACCTAGAAACAGTGAGCTCTGTCAGTGTGTGTGCCATTGAAGACATTTGCATTAATTCCTTTGTCATGGGAGAACCCAGTGCTCTGCTTACCAAGCGGAAACACACCTATGTTGATAGGAGCAATCAGACAGATATCATATCGTCTGCCACAGCTGGTCCTCATATGCCGGGGAAGGACTTCAGTGGGTATCTCTTTGTTCTCTCTATCTGTTCACAGTATCTGAAATATTTGCTATAGGTTTTCCATCACTCGAAAGTTGGACATTGTCTTTCAGAAACAGTTCTATATAAATAACCAAGATTCTACTTAGAATTACAGAGACAAAATATATTCTTTTTATCATTAACTGATTTCAAAGGCTATCATAGCTACAGGGTTAACAGTCTGAGAAGAGTGAAGATTAAATAAAATCCAGTTTCTATAAATGAATGTCTTTTATTAATTTGTTTTCTAGTAATTTGCTATTGGTTAAAATTTAGTAATGTTTTAGTAATTTATCACTGGTTAAAATCTTCAAGAAAACAAACATTTATATCTTTTAAAAAAGAAGTTCTCTAACTTGCCATAATTATAATTTTTAGCTATTCTTTCTTGAAAAATATTTTTATTTAGACTTTATGAAAAAGTAAACTTTAAAAATAATCTTATTTTTGTATGACATTATATTTTTTGAAATTCATATTTTTAACATCTTAAAATTGACTTTTCATCTCTGATTGTCAAGCTTGTGTACCTAAAATGGCCTTTTTCATCTAAGCATCTACGAACACATTTACCCGCTTCTTAAAGCATTTATTGAGTTTTGCTTCTTTTGGGTTTTAATATTCACTGTTACTAAATCCCTGTAAGGCAGTGTATTTATTTCCTTCAGTGAGTTTGTTGTAATGTTTGAAAATTAAATAAATGAATGCTGAGAATGACAACATTGTGTGCTTTCAATGCTATAATGTGTTTAAAGTGCTCTGGCATGCAAATACAAAACTGCAAGGTCAGAATGTCCTAAAAGAAACGTGTGAAAGCTTTCAAAAGGGTGGATGAAGGTTAGTATGAGAGAGAAGCATTTCAGAAGGAGGAAAGACTGAGCATGCTTGTTAGGCTAGGTAAAGCAGAAAATGACCAGATGATGCAATCTTCGGGGCTCACACTGTGAAGTCACAACTTGACAACCCAACATCTTTATGTCTGCCATGTTGTATTCACTCCCCCACAACATGATGGGTCTATGTTTTAATCCTATAATATCTACACAATGAGGACAGTTAATTGGTGACTTGTACGACACATGTATCTAGTATGTGACAAGCAACCTCTGGGACTTAGGATGAGCCCACTGAACAATTGTTGAGTACAAAATATGAGGAATCAGTACAAGGTTTTGAACTTGAGAACAGTAATGGGCACTTTTCTTAACCCTAAGATCTAGGATCAATGTCTGCTTTCCCTTAAACTGCACCTTACACCCTCCAGTCCTGTTAAGAGTTTTGTCAAAAGTTAGTTCTTGAAAAGAAATGATCTGATAAAGTTCTGAAATTGATACAATATATTGACTAGCTTGCTGAGATGGGTGTCATAGTAACTATTGAGTTAGTCATGGGGGTTAGGAAGGATGGCGGCAGCAAAAACTGAAAGTGAGTTTGTAACTGAGCAATTTGAAAAACAAATTTCAAGTTCCATGGAGAGAGGTAACCAAGTTCAGCTCAGGCTTCCATAAATCCAGTCAAGGTTTACTTTTTAAGGTCTTGAAAATATTGAATAATGTCATACATTAAAAACAGTTGACTTTAAACATAACTCAGTAAAGATCCGCAAGGAAATGCATATGCATTGTTTATCATGGAAGCACTTTCACATTGAAATTGCTGGATGCAATGTTGAGACCAACTTACCTACCATGAAAGGTCAGGCACCTGATAAAAATATGTCAACTAAAAATTAGTCTTGCTGGCAATAGTTAACATAAAACATAACTTTTTATGATGAGGCCTGCAGAAACAAATTGCACCTCCATTTCAGTCAAGTGCTTTTTTATTGAGAATCACATTAATATCTGAGTTAAATAGACAATAATAGGGATTTTCTGCTCATCTTCATTGATAGAGCCATAAATAACAATGTCCATAGAATATGGTACAAATATATACAGTAAAATTGCAGAGATGAAAGAACAAATGTTCACCCAATTAATCAATAAAGAATTAGAGAAAAATGAAATGACTGGCTTCCTACTGATTCAGTATTAGTTTGCCCGAGTGCAAACCACCTTTAAACAGTCAGGTCTCATACAAAGCATCTTCCATGACAGGGAGAAAGAGTGCTTTATTCAAGGATGTGACCCTGGAGAGGCTCTTCATGCTCCCATATATGGCCCTACATTCGTGTACATTCATGCAGCTTTGAATGAATTCACTTTTTTTCCCAACAAGAAGGTGGGGATTAAGTGCTAGTAAAGGTTCTATGATGACAATTAGGGTAGTCATCAATCTGATTACATGGGTAGGACAGTTTAGGCGTCTTCTCCACCTTTGCTTAGGGTCTTACCTGGGGTCATTCTTGGGGATTTTGGGAATGTCCCTAGTGTCGGGTTTCTCACTAGCCCCATAATGACTCCCTGAATCAAAATATCTCTTTCCTTGTTCTCCCTCTCTGTCCTTCCCCCAACTTGACCATCCCTCATGTTCCCTCATGTTCTCCTCCCCCTACTTCTCCCCTCTCCTTCCACCCTCCCTTCACCCACCCCATGCTCCCAATTTTCTCAGGAGATTTTGTCTATTTCTCCTTCCCAGCGGATCCATGTATGTCTCTGTTGGGCTTCTCCTTGTTACCTAGATTCTCTGGGGTCATGGACTATAGGCTGGTTATGCTTTGCTTTACGTCTAATATCCACTTGTAAACGAGCACATACCATGTCTGTCTTTCTGGGTGTGGATTACCTCACTCATGATTCAGCAACTGATAAAAGCAGATGCAGAAATCCACAGCTAAGTACTGGGCTAGAGCTCCCAAAGTATAGTCAAAGAGAGGGAGGAGGAGTAATATGAGCAAAGGTGATAAGACGGCACTGGGGAAACCCACAGAAACAGCTGACCTGAGCTAGTGGGAGCTCACTGAGTCTGGACTGACAGCGGGGGAACCAACATAGGACCAAACTAGGGTCTTTAAATGTGGTTGGCATTTGTGTGCCTTAGGCAGACTATGGGGCTACCGTCAGTGGGCCCAGACATTATCCCTAGGGCATGAACTGGCTTTTTTGAGCCCATTTTTTATTGAGGGATACCTTGCCCAGCTTAGATACAGGGGGAAGGCCTTGATCCTGCCTCAAAGTCATGTGCCAGACTTTGTTGACTCCCCATGGGAAGACTTACCCTTTCTGAGGGTGGATGAGGGGTGGGGTAGAGGGAAGCAGCAGGAAGAGAGGGAGTGGGAACTAAAATTAGTATATAAAATGAGAAAAGATTTTTTTTAAAAAAAAAAGTGGTAGTAATGGGTTTAGGGAGGGGCACTGGGGGAAGAAATGAAGGTTGTATTTCTTTAAAACATTTTATGTAGGTATAAAGTTCTCAGTTCTCAACAAAAAAGGATGTAAAGGAATTTTTTAAGGAGTTAGGTGTTTAGTGAGCTATCGTTAAGACACATGAAAAGGGATGATTTTCTAAAAACTGGTCACAAAGATCAGGTTATATGGCTTAGTAAAGACTACTTTGCTCGTGTGCATGAAGTTCTGAGTTAAGTTCCAAGTATCATAAAGGAAGAAAAAAAGAAAAGAAGAAAGAGAGATAAGAAGAAAGGATGGAAGGACACAAAGGAAGAAAGAAAGAAAGAAAGAAAGAGAAAGAAAGAAAGAAAGAAAGAAAGAAAGAAAGAAAGAAAGAAAGAAAGAAAAGAAAGAAAGAAAGAAGAATGTCCTTGGAAGCGAATTTTGGGTGTGAATGTGAAAGGCTGGTGTGTGTGTGTGTGTGTGTGTGTGTGTGTGTGTGTGTGTGTGTGTGTATGTGTGTGTTCACTTAGGATAATTGTTGGGTTCTAAGTACATGAAATACTGTGCTAACCCTATTATTCATAATTGAAAAAAATCATAGTCATTATGGCTCAGTGGTAAGAGCACTGGTTGCCCTTCCAGAGGTCTTGAGTTCAATTCCCAACAACCACATGGTGGCTCACAACCATCTAGAATGAGACCTGGTACCCTCTTCTGGAATGCAGGTATACATGCAGGCTGAACACTGTATACATAATAAATAAATTTTATTTTAAAAAGAAAAATATAATACAAAATGAAGAAGAAAAAGCCATAATAGAAATTCTTGAGAAATAATGATCTGCGTTTGGTAATGAAGTAATAAATTTCTATATCTTGACTGGCAAATTAACAGGGCTCTTTACCATCTGATTTACTTCTAAGGAAGTGGACAAATAGAATTACAATGAAGAGCAGTGAGGGCATTTGAAAAATAATCTGGTTCCCAGGCTGTATCTTGTCTACTTGACTCATAGATTAGTTCAATGAAGGCAAAACCATGAGCTTGATATTGTACAACATAGTGCCACAAAGTCTGAAAAGATTTTGATGAGTGCTGAGTATGACCGTAATTGGCTGAAAGCAGATTGGATTAGTTTCTGATTCTGGTGATCAGATGCTATGGGTAAATTAGTTCTTATTTGCCAGATTAGAGACACCTCATAAAAAGTTATGTCAGACTTTGGACATGCTCTTTGTCATCTTCTGTTTTTCTGGGTGCATATTAGAAATAGTTTTATACCTATATTTTTTGCCTGATGGATTCAAAGTATTGAAAAAACAATGTTTTTTTCTTCATTCATATTTGTTTCTTATCAGAGGTTATTCTGTAGTGATACTATATATTAGTTGAAAGGAATAATATATGCATTTTATGCTTGAGTGTGTGTGTGTGACATGCATGTTTTTACAAGTTTGTGCCTCTGTAATGGGCGTTACTGGTCATCTAGGGATTGACAAACTTGTTGCCAGGGAAGAGTGAAGAACTGAATGTCAGGGAAAGACAGAAGTCCAAATTTCAAGAACAGTGAAAGTAATAGCTTTATTCCTTCTGGATGGGAGGTTCTGTTCTGGCTTGGGTATTTAATGGAGCCAGTGGGACTTCACCTTCCTCTATTGGTTCTGTTTATATACAGGCTCCTGTATCTTCTTCCTGTTCCTTCTCATATTTTGTTAATGAGATTTGGGAACATGAAGTCACCATGTCAAAGAGCTTGCTTTTGTATTCCTTGCCTACGTATATATCCCCAACTCTCCTTCATCTGCATACTTACTTGTATGTGTGTGTGGAGGCCACAAACCGATGCTGCTCTTTTTGGTTGCTTCTCAATTTTATTTTGTGAGACAGGATACCTCACTAACACAGGAGTCTACTTTTGGGATACATTGGCTAGCCAGGGAGCCCCTGAGATCCACCTATGTCTGATGCCCAGTGCTTGAGTTACCGGTATATGTCACAAGACCCAGCTTTTACATGAGCTTTATGGCTCAGAACTCATGTGCTCATTCTTACACAGGAAGTATTTCACCCACTTAGTCACTCCTAAAGCAGGAAGATGTGCACTTAAAAGTGTGTCTTTATATTAGTGAACTAACAGATAGTAATAACCCTAGCTGAAAAGGTAATTTTGGAAAATTAATTCTGATTGTCTTTACCTTGTGAATCCTGGTTCCTCTTGAGATTGATGTCTGTTCTAGTGAGGGTTACTATTGCTACAATGGAATACCATGACCAAAAGCAAATCAGGGAGGAAAGGGCTTATTGGATTACACATCATAGTCCATCACTGAAGGAAGTCAGGAACTGTACTCGAGCAGGGTTGGAGCCTGTAGGCAGGAATGGATGCAGAGGCCATTGGAGGGGTGCTGCTTAATTGCTTGCTCCAAAATCTCACATCTCTTCTGTGATTCATCCATAGGGTCCTCTCAGAGACTCCAAACAGCATCCCTATCTGCCACTGGCACAAAAAGTTCTATCCGATTAACTGGATCATATGCTCCAAGTGGTATCAAGACTTGCACAGCAGTCCAGTCTGCACATGTTGAAGAGCTGTGCCCTATTCCCGGCCCCACTCAAAGCTGACAGCTTTCATAGTCACTAGGTAGATGACACCCAAGTGGGAATGTGCTGTCTACAGGATCCAAATAGGCCCACTAAATATTGTGCTTCTTTCTTGGTGGTGGTGGTAGGGTCAAGTGCAATAACTTATCCCTCACCTTAGAAGGACTATCTCTTCTTGACTCACACCACTGGACTCCTAGGAATTTTACCAAGGTAGAAAGACCTTGAGTTTTAGTTGGATTTATTTACCATACCCTGATGATCATTTGTGTTACCAACAAGTTCAAAGTGGTTGCTACCTCCTGTATACTTGATCCAATAAGCATAATTTTGTCAATATAGTGAACCAATGTGATATTTTGTGAAAGGAACAATCAAGATCTCTTTGAACTAAGTTGTGATCCAGGGTTGGAGAGTTAATATATCCTTGAAGTAAAGCTATAAAGTTATACTACAATCTTAGCACTGAAAGTGAATTTCTTCTGGTGGTCCTTATGGACAGGTACTGAGAAATAGACATTTGTTAGATCAATAGCTGCATGCCATGCATCGAGAGATATGTCAGTCTGCTTAAGTTAAGGACTCCACATCTGGTACGGCAGCTACAAATGGAGATACCACTTGACTGAGTTTTCCATAGTCCATTTTCATTCTCCACAATCAGTCTGTCTTCTACACTAGTGATCTGGCATTCCCCTCTGTATGCTGTGAATACCATTGTTTAATAAAGAATCTGCTTTGGGCCTATTACAATGCAGATGCTGGATGGAACCTTACTGGTAGGCCACAACCATGTGGCAGTGCGCAGATGAATAGAAATAGGTAAACTCACAATATAAGACCCGGCGAGAAAGATGCATAAGCTAATAGGCCAAGCAGTGTTTTAATTAATACAGTTTCTGTGTGCTTGTTTTGGGTCTGGGTGGCTGGGAAATGATGAACAGTCTCCACCTACACACTGGCCAGATGGGAAAGTTAAAGGAAGATGTGATTGGATCCATGACTGTTGCATCTTTCAAATCCCTGAGGGCGGCACTAAGGCCTTCAGTTCTTCCAGGGATGTGCTACTGTTTTTGATTCACTATTTTTCTAGGCAGAGGCAACTTAAAGGCTTCCATTTAGCCTTTCCAACTATAAAAGCCCTTACTTCAAAGGTCAAGGAACCAATGTGAGAAGTCTATCAATTTCTAAGTATATTTGCCCCAATTTTACATACCAAGTTTATGGAAATAACTATGGCATGAATTTGGGAAACCACTGGACCTATTGTGAATGGGGTTTCAGCCAAAACTCCATTCATCACCTGACCTCCATAAGCCCCTGCTTTAGCTGGTCAGTCACAATGTTTCTTGGGGGTCTCCAGGAATCAGTATCAATAAAAAAATCTGTATCCAATAGACCCCAGAAATTCTGATTGTTTCCTTTCCCCCAGCATACAGTTACTCTTGTAAAAGCTGTAGGTCCCTCTGGGGAAGGACTGGGATAGGCTAACAGTAAAACTCTCAGGTATTTCATCAATCTATCTATACCTTCATTCAAGGGGTCTGGATCTGAAAACTGGCTCAAGTCTGGAAATTGTTTCACAGGCTGAGATTTTTCCTGGCCATGATCCATTATAGTCTTTTACTTGTTTGAGAGTTTTGTTTTACATAAACAGTTCAAACAAAAATGCATTAGGCTGCTTATTTATTTTGTGCCTGGAAAAGCCATGATTGATTAGCAGTATTAATAGTCCATACAAGTCAGGCCACCATAACAATTGCTTTGCCAATGCTGCCCATTACAATAGCTATGATCACTTTGCCTTTAGATATTCAGTGCTGCCACCTGACCCCTGCCCATCTGGGGCTCAATAAATCTATTGCATTTAATTCAGCCAGCTGAGCAGCAGCATCCCCAACCCTAAGATCTGACATAATGAAATAGGCTAGAACAAAACTCTTGACATGTGCTGGTACCCCTCTCACCATTTTTCATCTTATAGAATTAGTGAAGGTCATGTTCCCCCCCCCCCTTTGTGGAGGATTAGGTTTTATACAGCGTACCCACCCTAGCATTGAACTTTCCCCAGGCCTTAAATCTCCTCATCACCACTAAGGCAAGAAATATTTATTAGGCATCTCCAATTCCTTTCCAGTAGGCCATTATTTGGCAAATGCTTTAGCCAACCATTCAAACTTTTAACAAGGTAAAAGAAAACTGTGTGAGATTTCATATTAAGCATCAGTTTCTTCTCAGTGGATCCATATCAATAAACTCACCAGATCCTGTTTTGTGTTCCATCCACCATTGTCCCACACCCTTAAAATCCATTGCCACCATTATTTCCAGACTTCTGCTTGAATGACTTAACAAACTCATTAAGATCATTAGTAGTATAGTGACAACCATCATGGAACACATTCTATGTCTCCTCTCGGAGCCCACTTAGCCTTATAGGTCTAGAGGCCCTGAAATACATTGGCCATTGCCTTATCTGGTATCTCCTTCAGAGGTAGTCACTGCTGGCTTAGCAGGAAAATAAAAGATTAATTTCCTCAGTCCAAGATGGAAAAGGCAATGTTTCTGGGGTTGGGAGTGGCAGTTCATCTTATACTGAGAGTGGAAAGACTGCTTCTTCAGGTGAGATAGAGAATCTGAGGATTCAAAGTCCTCAGCTTCAATAGGGTCCCCCCGACACACATCCCCACCGCAGGTTATAGGATCCCATTCATTACCAATTAATGCCCTTACTTTAGCTGCCAGTATCCTCTATGTTTAGGGCTTGAATTTTTAATGTAATTCAGTCAGCCTTATAATGAGTGCTTTAGTTTGATTTTCACAACTTTGAGACTCTGCAGCTGCTGGAGAGAGAATTCCCTTCCAGGGAACACTTAAAAACATTTAGGTAGCTTATGTTTATCTGAAACCAATCAATTTTAACACTGAGTTCATTGTAATACACCATATTCTGAGATGCTAGAGACTGGTTAATTTTATCATGGAGTTCATTCTTTTTCTTTGGCAATTTATCCAGAGATACAAGGAGGTACTAACCAGCATCATTATTTTTCTTATTTATTCACAAATTGCCAAGTTTTATACCTAGAGTCACCAGCTCCTTTGCCTTTCACAACTGGTGAATCGAGATAGTCAAATTTATTTCCTTAAGTTCGAAAATAGTTTACACTTTGGGTCTTCAGTATTTTCTGAGATTTTAGGAGAGGTTTTAGTAACTCTAGAGATTTCATTTAACATAGGTGTGGGTAAACTGAAAAGCCTATTCCATCCAATAATTTATTTTTTAATTTCTGTTGCTCTAGAACCCCTTCTGGTACCAAAGTCTGTATTAGTCAATGTTCACTAGAGGAGCAGATTCAGTTAGTCCAATAATAGCTGTTTAACCATCAGAAGGTTCAAGAATCCAGTACTTGTTCAGTTCACAAGGCTGGATGTCTCAGCTAGTTTTTAGTATATGCCTCTGATTAAAGTCAATTGGAAACTACAACAATCCAACCCACGCAGGATGGCGAAGGACAAAGACCCTCCAGGACTGAAGGTATGGTTCACTACTCCAGGAAAAGAACCAAGATGTGTTGGGGTGCTCGCTGAAGGTGGAGGAAATACAGAATGGGTAGCAGAGGCGTATCAGCTAAGGCAAGGTGATTAGTTACAGAAATGCAGATTATAATTGACATGAGCGTTTCTGACATACTTTGTTAAGAATGCTTTTGTACAGATATTTGTGTTTTCCTTCCTCTGTTTCTTTATTTGTAATGCCACTTCAATAAAGAGGGCATTAGTGGTTGTCATATTTAAGTTTGATATACTAAAATAATATCCCCGAAGGCTCATTGCCCCCATTCTAAAATTTATGATACATTTTTTTGGTTCTAAGAGGAGTAGTTATGATAGTTAGGCATAATTATGACCTGGTTAAATATATAATGTGTTTATCAATGGGGTAGTTTTGTTAGGCATAATTATGATCTGCTTAGTGTTCTCACTTGAACATCAAGTAAGACATAAGAAGATATGATTCTGTGTCAAGTTGAGAAGAGGCAGAGTTGTGGTGACCAGTATTGGTTGTCAACTTGACTACATCTGGAATTAACTAAAACCCAAGTGTCTAAGTACTCCTGTGAGGAATATTTGTAAAAAATCATTTGAAGTAGGAAGGCCTACTTAGGTGGGAAAACACTCTTTTATTCTAGATATTTTGAGCCTATAAATCTGGGCCACACCTTTCGTAGGCAACCTTTACAAAGAACATAGAAAATAGAAGTTAGCTCTCTTTGCCTGCCTGCCCTTGCTCCTTCTGAAAAGTTCATTTCCTTCACTGACTTTAGAGCCTACTTCTTCAGAATTCTGGTGTGTACTGAAGACCAGCTGCGACATCTAGCCTTGTGTTCTGAACAGTTCTGTTCCTCTAGAGAACCCTGAATAATAAAATAACCACAGCAATTTTGTATGAATTGTGAATCTTGAATTCATGATTGGTATTCCTGGTCTCAACAGGCTAATTGCCAGTATTCTATTCCTAAAAATTCGTGAGCTCATTTTCATTCATAAAACTGCCAAGATGGTTTCAATGTGATTATTCTGTACAATGTTCTGACATTTTGATAAAATTTGTATTTTACATAGAGTGACATGAAAGTGAAACCTCATCAATAAAAATGAAGACATCCTGAAAATCTTCTCTACCTACAGGAGAGGAAGGGACCTGTGTGGGAGTTATGAGGGTGGGAGGGGAAGTTGCTAAAGAGAGGTAAAGAGAGAGAGAGAGAAGTGAACAGAACTGGAAGTCTTTGCTTTCACTGGTTTCATTGAGAACAGGTATTTGCACATTTGATGTAGACATAACCTGTTTCCAACTTCTTGTGGAGGCACGATCAGTTAATATGAATGCCTGGATGGCTTCACCTGCAGAGGGGGTGAAGCTCCCATGAGAAGTCAACAAATTCTGTCATGTCACTTGAGGCAGGACAAAAGCTCTCTCTTCTGTATTTAGGCTGAGCAAGGTATCCCTCCATAGGGAATGGGCTCTAAAGAGCCAGTTCATGCACTAGAGATAGATCAAGACTGCCAGTGGCCCCACAAACTGCCCAAGACACACCACTGTCACCCACATTCAGAGGGCCTAGTTTTATCCTTTGCAGGTTCCCCTGCTGTCAGTCCAGATCCAGTGAGCTCCCACTAGCCCAGGTCAGCTGATTCTGTTGGTATCCCCATCATGATCTTTGTTCATATTATTGCTCCTCCCTCTCTACATCTGGACCCCAGGGGCTCAGCCCAGTGCTTAGCTGTGAATCTCTGCACCTGTTTCCATCATTTACTGAATGAAAGTTCTGTGATAACAATTAAGGTAGTCATCAATCTGATTATAGGGGAAGGGAGGTTAACGCATCCTCTCCACTATTGCTTAGATTCTTAGCTGGGGTCATCCTTGTGGATTCCTAGGAATTTCCCTAGTGCCAGGTTTCTCGCTAGTCCCATAATGACTCCCTGAATCAAGACATCTCCTTCCAGCTGGATGGTAGTAGCGCACAACATTAATCCCAGCACTCAGAAGGCAATGGCAGGTGGATCTCTGTGAGTTTGAGGCCAACCTGGTCTACAAGAGCTAGTTCCAGGACAGGTTCCAATGCTACAGAGAAACCCTGTCTCAAAAACAACAAAACAAAACAAAACAAACAAAAAGGTATCTCTTTCCTAATTCTCTCTTTGTTCTTCCCTCATTTTGATCATCCCATTCCCTCATGTTTTTCTTTCTCTCTTCTTCCATCCCTACTCCAATTCTTCCCTCCCCCTTCCCCCACAGTACAATTTACTCAGGAGATCTTGTCTATTTCCCCATCCTAGGGGAATCCATGAATGTCTCTCTTAGGGTCTTCCTTTTTTTCTGGCTTCTATGGGGTTGTGGACTGTAGGCTGGCTATCCTTTGCTTTTTGTCTAATATCTACTTATGAGTAGTACTCTTTACCTCATTGGCACAGAAGCCCAATTACTAAATATAACACTAGTAGCACAGACACTGTGAGAAACAATAAATGTGACCTCCCGAAACTGAGAAACTTCTATAAGGCAAAGGACACAGTTAGCAAGACAAAATGGCAGCCTACAGAATGGGAAAAGCTCTTCACTAACTCCACATATGACAGAGGGCTGATCTTCAAAATATGCAAAGAACTGAGGAAACTAGATCTAAAAATGCCAAATAATCCAATTAAAAATGGGGTACAGATCTAAACAGAGAATTCTCAACAGAGGAGTCTCAAATGGCCACAAGGCACTTAAGGAATTACTCAACATCCTTAGCCATCAGGAAAATGTATATCAAAACAACTCTGAGATACCCTTTTACACCTGTCAGAACGACTAAGATTAAAAACACCAATGATAGCTTATGCTGGAGAGGATGTGGAGTAAGGGGAACACTCTTCTGTTGCCAGTAAGAGTGAAAACTAGCACAGTTTCTTTAAAAATCAGTATGGTGGTTTCTCAGTAAATTGGGAACAAATCTACCTCAAGACCCAGCAATACCACTCTTGGGCATATACCCAAAGGATTTACACTTATACCATAAGGACATTTTCTCAACTGTGTTCATAGCAGCATTATTTGTAATAGTCAGAACCTGTTAACAACCTAGATTCCCCTCAACTAAAGAATGTATAAGTGTGGTACTTTTACACAACAGAGTACTACTCAGTGGTAAACACCAATAACATATTGAAATTTGCATGCAAATGTATAGATCTAAAAAAATCCCGAGTAAGGTAACCCCAACTCAGAAAGACAAACAGTATTACTCAGTCATAAGATCAGTTCTTTTAAAGAGCAGAACCTTGGGTAAGTTGACCATGCATTAGTGGAATGCTACACATCCAAGAAAGTAATTCAGGCAGTGGAAGCTGGCTTCGATGGATAAAACCAAAATAACACAAAGTAGCATGGGTAAGGAAGGGGTTCGATTTAGGAAGACTTTTGGGAAGGGAGTGTATATGAGAAAATCATGTTGTACAAAATTCTTAAAGAATTAATAAAGTACTAAAAACAATAAGAATAAAAACACTGATAAACAATAAAACAACAAACAAAAAGCAAAAGACATGTCGTAGGTAGCAGACAAATATTTGTGAGAACTGAGCATTCAAAAGTAGGTATCATGTAGAAAACTGGAGTTCCTAGGTGGTAAGAGTCAACTTCAGCCACCAACAGTACAGTATTGCTCCTGTGAGACACTGGAATCCGCAGGGAAGAAACTGCCAATCAGTGCTCTCTGGTTTCTCAGAATAAGAGTTTCTGTCTCTTACTGAACACTGTGTGCTTTATCTTCCTTCTCTCATTAAGTATTTTCCTTCCTCAAAAGAAATGCGTCAGTTTTAGAGAGATCTTGACTCTTAAGCCCCCTGGTCCACTGTTAGCACGATGCTGCCCCCATGAGACTAAGTTGTAAAATGCTATGAAGCCTAAGGCAATTCCTCCTTTTCATTCCAGGTTCAGAACCACGTCTAAAATTCTGTCCAATGTAAGTGTTCTAAGCCTATCTAGGTTTATATATACTTTCATTTTTTTGCTTTTATATATTAAAGAAAAACTGGCAACTGAAGACAGGGGAAACTCTAAAAACGTTTGCGTCATCTTAGCTTCTCTTAGGCCTGGGTTTGACATACAATAAGTACATGAGCTAATCACAGAGCTACAGGGACAGGAAGACAGGGACATTAGGTCCCCTGGGCTCCTTTAATAGCAATGGGTCTGTGTTCTTGAAGGGATTTTGTTTTGAGAAATAGAAATGATAGTCCTCACCAGAAGAAACTTAATCAGTTTATCATTCTGTTAAAACTCAAGCTAGTTGGTGATGGTGCATGCCTTTAATCCCAGAACTCAGAAGCGGGTGGGTGTCTGCGAGTTTGAGACCAGCCTGGTCCACAAGAACTAGTTTCAGGACAGGCTCCAAAGTTGCAGAGAAACCCTGTCTCAAAAAACCAAATAATAATAATAATAATAATAATATAAAATCATGCCCAATAATGCATTTCTAGGCACTATAGGTTCCCTTTCAGATTTATCTATAGAGTCCTCTACTTAGAAGAGGGGGTGGGTTTATAGCTCTGGGAAGTATTTTGCACCTAAGAACTCATCTTTCAAGGTATCAGGTTCTCCATGACAAGTCTCAAAATAATTTTTAAAAGATCACTGTCATGAAACACTTGAATTAAGTTCATAGGGACACGGGGGTCATCTATTCCATCTGCTAACTTGACCCATGCTGGGCTGTCTTGATTTCGCTTTGCCACTATTTTAAAAGTAGGTTGCTGGGTATGAGAAAACCCATATGTAATAAAGTTATCTCTTTCAATCTTACTTTTTTCCCCTTAGAATAAAACTCTCAATGCTTCTCTAGTTTGGGAAGAAAAATGTGTACTGTTACATTTGCATTTTGGGTTCTTTCTGCTGGCAAGAACATTGTTCCACAAAAAGTACTTGCAGTTGTCACTCATGCGGAAAGCAAAGGCACCGTTGTTTATGTTTCTTCTCTCAGTTTATTGGACAATTTTTTTTAGATCAAGCTCATCTTGAAGTAAATAAAGACAAGCGTTCATCATTGCAACAGCAGGACACAAATTCATGATTTTTTTATGTGGGGGTAGGTAGCATGTTGTATATGTATGTACATGCTTTGTGCAAGTGTAAGCATGTATGCAGATGTGTGTTTGTGCAGGTGTATGTTTAGTCCAAAAGTCAGCATTGACTGTTTTCCCAATTGCTCTGTGCCCTTGTATTTTTTTCTGGAGTATTTTACTGATATAGCCAATCTCACTGACTTAGGGAGATTGGCTTCCCAGCTTCAGTCCCCAAGAATCATCCTTTCTTCTTTCCCAGACCAGAGTTACAAAAAGGTGTGAGCACACACAGTTTTTTCTATGTATATGCTGAGGTTCTAGACTCATGGTCTCATGTCTGAGTGGCAAGCATTTCACCAATGTAACCACTTCTCCAGCCCTTAGACAACATCACAACCTCTTCAATCCTCCCAGTGGGGAGCGGATCCATCATATTCTATCACTAGTGATCACTAATGACTACTTCACACCTGTGCAGATCCTAGAAGGCATAAAATTATTTATATGCCCAAATTCCTCTGGGAAACAAGAAAATGACCTCCCCATGTTTATTTTTGCTTTCTTCATTTTTCCAAAACACACATAGTTATGTGCATGGTTCCCAGGGCAATCTGGGATGCTTATTTGTTTAATCCATTTAAGATCCCTTGTACAACGGAGTGACCAGAAGCTTCAGTCAGACCTAAAAATCCAATGAGATAACATGGGTAGTGTGACTCCAGTGACCGGAGGAAGCTGAGTTCTTGGTGACTGTAGGAAAAACTTTATAAAGACTCATGGTAATATTTGAGTTGTAGCTTCAAGGGCGAGTTTATTAGCTTGAGAAGAGGAGAAAGAATAATTGAGTTCATTTCTGTGGTGAAACACCCCAACAAAGTTTAAGGAGGAAGTCTAATACCCATATGCTTGTATTTTTTTTATAAACTTGTCATAAACTAGAGTCAAGAAAGGAGGGAGTCTCAGTTGAGAAAATGCCTCCATAAGACAAGGTGATTTTAAGCAAGCCTGTTGGTCATTTTCTTAATTGGTTACTGACTGAGGTATCATCCCATTGTTGGTGGAGACATTCCTGGGCTGGGTTCAATAAGAAAGCAGGGCAAGGAAAGCCATGGGGGCAAGAGAGAGTAAGCAGCACTCTCTCATGACCTCTGCATCAGCTCCTGCCTCCAGGTTCCTGCCCAGTTTGAGTTCCTGCCCTGATTTCCTTCAGTGATGGACTGTGATGTGGAAGAGTAAGCCAAATAAATCATTTTCTCTTCAACTTGCTATTGGTCATGGTGTTTTATGACAGCAAATTAACCCTAACTAAGACTAACTAAGTGGTCAGGTTTATCAGAGTTACTTATGGTAACAGCATTTTTTCAGTTATTCCACTTGTGGCTGTGATAAAATACTCTAACAAAAGCAACTTACAGAAGAAAGTGTTTATTTTAGATCGTGTTGGAGGGTAGAGTCCGGCAAGATTGGAAATCTTGGCTGTAGGAGATTAAGATAGTTTTGTACATTGCAACCACAGTCAGGAAACAAAGAATAATGTATGCTGGGGCTCAGGGCACTCTTCCTAAAAAAAAGCCCAGGACCCCAGCCCATGCATTGATGCTATTATCTACAGTGAAGGTGTAGCTTCCTATCTAAACCAACTCAATCCAGACAACAAATCATAAGCATGTCTACAGGTTTGTTTCCTAGGTGATTTTGGGGCCTGTCAACTTACCAATGAGTAATAATGATTATAATTCTCAAAACTGAAAATTAAGATGTTGCAATGTGGAATTGTAAATAAGCCTAAAAAAAAACTATGAGTTATATTGGAATTGCTCAACTTTCATGACAGAGCAAGCTGCTCAGGTTTGATTTTAATGCCTGCTGTTTATCTATATAACTGCAGATAAAATTTTTATTTTTTAAACCTGAATTACCTACTTTTGGATAAGGGGAGAACAGTTGAATTTCAGCCTCTGACTGTTGTTTTGTGTTGTTCAGAGTGCTATAACAAAGTATGAAAAAGACTACACAAAACTAAATGCAGTTCTTTCCCTTTAAATCAAGGTAAATAGCCACAGCAATACTAAGATGCCACTAGAAGAACTCTCGGGAGACTCTATTTACACTAGGTGTTCTGTTCATTGCTTCACCATACCTGAGCAAGAAGCTATAACTCTTTCCATGATGAAAGACTGAAACTGGGAGGTGTTAAGTGGCACAGCCAAGATAACAGAGACAATAACAAGTGGGTCAGGAATCGCCACAGATTTCTTTCTTCTTCTTTTTTTAAACTTTATTTATTTATTTATTTATTGAGACAGGATCTCAGGTGTCTCAGTCTTAACCTAAAACTCACTATATAGCTGAGGGTAAACTTGAAGTTTTGCTTCTCCTGCCTTCATCTACTGATAACGCCCAAGGGTTAGATTACAGGCATACACCACCACATCTCATGTTTTGGTTTGGGGAATCAAAGTCAAGGTTTTTTGCATTCAAGGCAAGAACCCTACCAACTGAAATACAATTGCAGGCCCTATAATCTGTTTCAAATGTCCCCTAGTGACTGAAGATCCAGTTGTGTCTATTGAGTTCTATCTACAGATTCTTTCTTGGGCAGCCCGTTCAACTGATTCTTCCTGGAATGGTCAGCTCCCTCTGAGCTTCTCAGAGTGTCTTGATGCCCATACCTCAGGCTATGTGCAAGGTAAACCTGTCCCCACTGGATTCTCATTGGTAGCTACTAGCTTCCTTGGCCCAGAACTGTTGGACCTTCTTTATTTGTAATATGGAATTGCAGGCATAAGTTAGCCATTGTTAGGTCCAAGGACAAATACTTTCTCCTGAAAGATAATGGAAATGGGTGTTATGAAGCTGAATTAAGCGAAGGCTCTTCTTACTTCACTGTGTCTCGTTTGTATATTTGAGACTAAGTGTAGGGAAGTGATGGAACATGAAACAGAAAATATCCAGGCTAATCTTTGTAAAGGTGCCCATGGAGTGGAAGTAAAATGCTTGCTTTGGATCTAAAAAAATGTGCTATGTTGTTTTTCATTCCATCAGAGGTATTTTGTCAGGTGTATCAACAGATAGGATTACTCTTCTGGAACTGACTCTAACTTGGTTAAACTGTTGTTATTACTTCAGAAATTCCTTCTTCCCATCACTTCCTGCAAATTTATCTTATCCATCCATCTTAAAGTAACAGAAAATTAATTTTAAGCTTCATTCTGTAAAGGATTAAATGGAGCAGAAGCCAACTATCAGGCTCTTGAGCTCACCAACATAAATTTCCTGGCCCCTGCTACTCTTGAGAGGTTGTGGGGCGGTGCTATGGTCACCAACACCCTTGCAATCACCCTGGACTTCTTTATGATTCTAAGTCTAAAACAGTGTCCTATGTAGCCTGCTACAGTGGGTAGAATCATTTCTCTGCTTTAAGTAGCTATGCCGATTGTAGAACTGAGCAGAGAATTTCCTTTGTGCAGTCGAGAGGTGTGACTAAAATACAACTGGTCAAAGTGTAGGGAATAAATGTTTGTGGTTTCTCAGCTATAAATGGGATCATATCCCATCTTTCCAGTGCTAGTGGACATCTCAGTCATAGCGTTATAAGGATTGTAAAAGCCAGTAGTCTGGGAGGATCAGCTTGAAACAGTGTTTTCTGACATAACAGGTAACTGAACTCAGTGACTATCAACAACTGCAGTTGCTTACATAACATGTGAACAAGATGAAGCCAGTCACAAAAACCATGATGGATGCTGAATTGGTTCACAAGCCCTCACCCCTAGTTGAGGAGTTATTGGTGGTTGATAGCTTTGAGGAGGAGGCTAAGTCTGTTTTTAGTCTTTGTTAGGTCAACCACATCTTTGTGTATACATCAACACAAGTTGGAGTCAATATGTTTTGTAGATTTTTTAAAGAAAAACAGGCATGAAATTGAAAAAGGAGATGGTAGTGGACCTGCAAGAAGTTAGAGGAAGAGTAAGTGTAGTCAGAGGCAGCTTGTTTATACCCTGCTGCCCAAACTTGAAATAACCACACAGAAACTATATTAATTAAATCATTGTTTGGCCTACTAGCTTTAGCTTCTTATTGACTAGCTATTACATCTTAAATTAACCCTTTCCTATTAATCTGTGTATTGCCATGTGGCTTATTGGCAAGGTCTTGGTGCATCTGTCTCCTGCATGTGGATACATGGCATCTCACTGACTCTGCCTACTTTCTCCCAGCATTCAGTTTAGTTTTTCTGTCTAGCCCTTTATTGCCCTAGCACAGGCCAAAGCAGCTTGTTTATTCATTAACCGATAAAAGCAACACATATGCTGAAGGACTTCCAACACCATTTCCCCTTTTCTGTTCAAATAAAAAGGATTGTTTTAAGTTTAACATAATAAAATTACATATAATAAAACAGTTATCAAGCAAGAATTACAGTTACAACATTTATATCTACTTTATCTTTTATCATAACCAAGGAAAACTATAATTGCAACTATCTACTTTCAGCAGAAGGACTTCCCATACCAAGTAGGGGTAAATATGATTAAGATATATTGTATCCATGCAAGAAATTTCTAGGAGTAGTAAAATATTATATTAAATTTGGATATGTTGAAAGTCACAGAGATGGACATTCTGAGTATCATTAGTGGCTTTTCTTGGTGTTGTTCACTTGCTTTTCAACTACACATGTATTTAAAGGTGTTTCATTTTTTTAAGGCATATGCACACTTCATTCAGCCAGATAGGAAGAGAAAACTTTGGCTGAAACCTTTTTGCCAGCTTACATTCTTGACCACAGTGAGTTTTTCTATACTCTACTGTGTATTAGCCACTGGTATCCTGTTTGTGTAAATGAGGAAACCAGAATACTGAAAATGTTATATCTACCCCTGAAGACAGTCAGTATTCACCACGGCTTTCTACAGGGCTGTGGGAAGCGATGGCTCCTCACACTGAAGTTTTATTTACATCCTTCTACTCTGTGAGGGACATGCTTCTAAAGTTCAGACCTACAAGCTAGTTTGAGCTGCCATGTTTACTGCAAAAACAAAGCCATACTGTCAAGAACTTTGCAATTTTGTACATCAGTCAAGTTCTCAAAACACTTCTGGAGTGTCACCAATCCCCCTGTGACGTGGGATTTTTTTTCTTTTTGTCTGCCACTAAGAAATAGGGAACGCATTTATTTGACTTGCTTAGGTGTCACAGAGACGCAGTGCCAGAGAAGACAGAAACAGATAAGCTTGGCAGCTCAATAGGAAATGAGAGCAAGAGGACATGGGCATGGTACTTAGAAGGTGATTTCCATAGGAAACGAGGAAGCTAAATATCCTTCATCCTTTTCCTTGGAGAAGGCCAAGAGAATGAGGTATGATAAACAGGACAAGGAGGAAGAGCAGGTATCAAAGTTCACCTGGTAGCACAAGGGGTATAGAGCTACTGGGGCTGGACATAGGCGTCATGAGTTGAGGGTGTGGTATAAGTCAGTAATAGCTCTAGAACAAGTTGTGGATGAAAAATAATTAGGCAGGAGCCTGTATGAGTTGTTGTGGGGTCCAACATCTTCCTGACTAGAATGCTTAATGACAAGGGTGAATGTGTCGAAATCTTGTATTCCCTTCCTGTCAGTTTTTTCAACTCTCTCCATCTACCAGAAAACTTCTCTTGGGGATCTGATGGAGTTTACAATTTGTTTGACCACACTGGCATATTTTGGAAAGATTATTTTCAGCTCTTAAAAGCTTTCAGGTTCCACCTTTCCTAATCCCGATTTACTTCCCCAGAATCTTCTTCATGGTCATTTTCATAGCTGTCTCGGTCTTGCTCTTCTAATCCTTTCTGTCCTATCTGGCTTCTACTCCTCCAGCCAGTCACCACTCTTAGGGCTGTCTATGAAGCCTCTTCAGCTACTCTAGGTTTTTCCTGGTGTACCTGTCTGTACTCACTGGGGTGTTTTTCCTTCCTTGATCTTCTTTTCCCTGCTGCCCCTGGGGAATGTACCCTGAAGTTTCTGATAAATTTCTTTGCTGTTGTTTCTTTGCCTTGAACCCTGATATTGCAAGATCTGTGGACCTTTAACTGAATTTCCTCCTTACGTTTATGGACATCAAGTTAAACCATCCCCTTTGCTTCCTACTACTAGGGCATCGAAGAAACTGACATAGACTTAACCTATTCTTTATTATAGTATTTCCTCAGTGTTTTACAACATTTGCAACGTGTCTCAGAGCTTCAACTTTACAATGTGACTTCACAGCAAAAGTTTCAAATTCTTCAGCGCTAAAATAATCACAATAAAAATTGCCAGCTTGCACCAATCACTTACCAAGCCTCAGACATTGTTCTTTCATATATTTAACTCATCTTCGATATTATCCTATACTGGAACTGCTGTTACAATTTAAGAATGATGAACTTCAGACATGGAGAGTGTAAAGAACTTGCCTATGATTTTGGAAAAGACGTCCCAATAGTTCTAATCTCTACTGTTCACCATGCTTTGATGGTAAAGAGAAATGATGAAGTGGAAATATAAAGCCCAACATGATAGCACTGTTCTGGTGGAGGCTCCATCCCAAGCTGCCTCCCTATCTCTCTCCAAACCTTGCTGCCTCTCAGAAAGCCCACCAAATAATGCTCCCTCCCCAAGAGATACTCAAGACCACCTCTCAGGGTTCTTAAACTGCCCTCCCGAAAACAGACACATGGTTTTCCGTTATTCCTTTCCCATCTCCTCTTTGGGGGGCGGGGGGCTGAAAAAACATCATCCAGGACCGTGTTTATCCATTAAACTTGTTTTTTTTCTTTTTCTAATTCTGTTTGATTTGGTCTGATTTGAATTGCTGCATCGGTGGAGAGACTTATTGAGGTACAGAAACTTTTCATCTGGAGGTCCCCCTGAAGGGCTGTTTTACCCCCACTGACCTGGGGCCATGTAGTGGGAAAACACCCTTCTTGCTGCACCTGCTCTCTGCCAGGCTAAGACAGGTTTTTTGACTGGGTAAGTTCTTTCCATGCATTGCCTTAGAGGCTCAGAACCTCCTGCGGTTTTCAGAGTGTGCTGCCAAAGATGCTGCCTGCCTTGCCTGTTACCAGGACAAGGACTTGCCTTGTCCCATGGGACCCCTTTTGCAGAAGATGTTCTGTTCACTCCCTGTTTTTTTTTTTTTTTTCCTAAAGCCTACTGCAGGGGACTCATTGTGTTAGGCTTCAGGTCCTAGCATAGTCTTGTGAAATAGGCAACTGAAATTTGAAGCCAGATCCCCAAATGCCCTTAGGCTGCCTTTTACAAAATCTTTTTAAATTGGGGCTGACACCATATGTCTGAAAGGCCTAAAAATGTTGCTGGCATGGGGACAAGTGGACAGAACTCCCATATGCCCATGGCTTCTGGGCACTGCACTCCCGTCCTTGTCTCAGTAGCCTGTGGCTCACAGCAACAGTCTTGTTGGCTAGAGTCATGGTGCTTTGAGATTCCCACCTATCTGGGAACTGGGACCCTAAAAATTCTGCCCTGATCATGCTGCCAGAAACACTGACCTCTCCCCCACTCCCTCAAACCCTGTGTACCCAACTCCCTCCTATGGAAGCCACATGTTGCATTCAGGGGCCAACTTTCCTCTCACTCCTCCCCCATTAACCCCACCCCCCACCCATGGACAAAGGTAGAGCCAACTTCCTCCTTACCCACCTTCCTCTCTCCCCCACTTCCTTCTGCCCCTCCCTACCCTTCCATGCCACAAACCACGTCCTGGTCACGCTCTACACTTTGCATTCCTGTCCCCCTTTTCTCTCATAGCTTGCTGTTTGTCTGCATCTCTGCTCTCCCGTCTCTCATTCCTGGCCTGTGATCTGTTCACTCTGGGATTCTCCCTGCAGTGGATCTGTTTCCCCTGCCTGCCCACTCTGAGCTGCAGAGGTGTTCTGTCCTTGTGAATCTCTTCTCCCACACAGCATCTACTGGCCTGGTCCTCGATGGGACACCTGTGTGCCTGTCTGGCTCCCATAACGTACTCCAGGGTTTTTAAGTTGGTCAGCTGAAGCAGATTCATGGGAAAAGTTGTGTTTGTCTCTGTGTTAAAATATATATATGTCAAAAATATGGTCACAGTGTGCTTGTTTATGCCTGTGTTTGTGTGAGTGTTTGTTTTGAAACCTGTAAAACTTATAATTCCAGATTAAAACTACTCTGGAAATATCACATGGACTTTCAATACCTTACAGCATGTGGGCAGGTAGCATTTTGGCAAGGTCAGAGACAGAGGTCATATAAATTCTGCCAGGTCCTAAAAATAGGGTTTATAAAAGGTAATGTTCAAAACAATGCTGATTTACTGAGATACTAATGCTTTGTATTCATGGACAGGGATGAATCTCGCTGGCAGCCAGATTTTGTAACCTAAGAGTAAACCCCTTGATATTAGTGCTTTAAAACACTAAATTGTTTACAATGTTAAAACTTGGGTCTGTGTAGTAATGGGGAGCGTGGGGCTGCATTCCCGCCTGGCTCCCGGCCGCCTGACTAGCTTATGCCCCGAAATAACAATACACAAACTGTATTCATTTAAACACTGCCTGGCCCATTAGTTTCAGCCTCTTATTAGCTAATTCTCACATCTTGCTTTTACCCATATTTAGTAATCTGTGTAGCAACAATGAGGTGGTGTCTTACCGAGAAAGATTCAGCATGTCTGACCTGGCGGCTGGCTCCACGGCACCTGTCTCAGAGAGGAGAGGCATGGTGATTGCCCGAGGCATCTGCCTCACTCCCAGCATTCTGTTCTTCCTACTCTACCCACCTAAGGGCTGGCCTATCAAACTGCCTTGGCAGTTTCTTTATTAACCAATGAAATCAACACAAACAGAAGACTCTTCCACATCAGGCCTGCCTTCTACAGATTAGGATTATACACTAGGTCTCAGGACCACAGCTAAAAGCTAGAGAGTTAAATACTCTTTCTAGAAAATCTTCTTGCCTCTACTAACATCGGTAAGCTGTAATTGATGGGGTAAACTGGATGTCCAAATTTAACTAATATGTCTAATTTAGATATACCTGGCAGGTAATGATACTGAGCCTCAAGCGCCTTTACAGATCTGAGAGTACAATGTGTAACAAAAAAGCTTCTTATGATAGAGAGATATGCCAGCTCCTGCAGCACCCCGTAGTTCCTCCAAGAGGACAGATGGCCGCAGAAGAACTTCCACCTGGAAGGTTGCTTTGATGTGGCAAAGCCAGCAACACAGCAAAAAGCTGCCTTTCACCTCATCAGGTGCTGGACTAGACAACAGGACCTTGGGGGAATCTATCATCCTATCTTTCCAAGACCCCTACAAAAAAAATTCTATCAGGCTTTCTGGGCTTAGCGCTAAAGGCAAGTACTCCTTCTGAGACCAGTGTTCACCAAAGACTACGGAGAGACTTGGGATTGCTTGGGAAGCTGGAAAAACTGTCTCGCTTCTGCTCATTTATTTATCCCTCTCAGATCTATCTGATGGCGTTTAATCTCAACATGGGTACTTGTAGCTTTTTAGTTTATTAGTTAAGTTTCCTGCTAAGAGTACAGACAGGTGTGCCTCTTTCACCGGCTTCATAGTCCAGAATTAACAAGTTTCAGATGTAACTTCAGAGGTCCAAGTTTTCAGTTTCCTCTGTCTTCTAAGCTCATGTCTTTTAACCCATAGCCATAGTCTTTTGTTATAACACCAAGATATAAATGTCTTCCAGTTGTTTTACAGATACCTACAGGTTTCTGCACAGGTCCACCCTCCTGCCAGACTCGTGCCAAGGACAGCTTGCAGAGGGTTCTCCAGATAATGCCAGTTTCTGCACCAGCTCTTGGTACTGCCATTGGTATTGCCTCTCCAGGCTCAAGTGGGCATCTACCCAGCAATTGGAATTTGGTTTTAAAGGGCATATCTGCTCTCATGTCTCTCTCATATACCCTTGCCGCGTATAACCAGGACACTTCTGTGGTCCTTTCCTTCTGCCAGTTGTCACCTTTCCCATGCCTAGCTTCATTTATAGGGCTGATGATAACAAATGTCTTCTGACAGCAAATTGTCTTCTCCACTCTTTCAAGGAACAGATGCCCGAGGTCTCCAGGTGGTAGTTAACTGGATGCCTCTCTACTCACACTTCCCACTGAGTGTGAGGCCACCAGCTTCCAACCCTCCTCCTCCCCACATCGTTCCATACTCACAGGAAGTAGTCAGACCTAAATCAGCACCCCTATACCCAAAGAGTCTGGAATGTTCAGAAACCTCCCTATCAAAAAAAGCCCAGGACCAGATGGTTTCAATGCAGAATTCTATCAGAACTTCCAAGAAGACCTAATACCTATACTCCTTAATGTATTTCATAATATAAAAACAGCACATTCCATTTTCTTATATAAATATACATCTAGGCATTCTAAACCTATATATTTACTAAGAATAAAAATTTAAAAATCCCACAAAAATGTGTGTCCCTACAAAGACTTATTATAATGTTCACAATAGCTCTATTCATAATGGCTCCAAACTAAACAATCCAAATGGGCATTAATTGATGGCTGAATAAATATGTTGAAGTACAGTCATACAGTGGGATACTGTTCAGCAGTTTGTAACAACATGGATAGGTTTCAATCACACAGGCAAAACCAGTAAAGAATGCTTAATCTAACTTAGATGAAATCTAGAAGGTGTAAGTCTTGTGGCAGGCAGGAAGCATAAGAAGAACTGCTGTGCCCAGGAAAAGGAACAGACTCCCGGAGCTGTTTGATTCTTGATAGTAGACTGTTGAAAACACTTAACAAAACCCATTCATTGCACATTTAAGATGCATCAGCTTTGTTGTAGATGAATTAAAGCATACTATTTTTATAGAAGAAAAAGATAAAAATTTTAGTCCTCGAGATAAAAACCACCATGCTGACTCTACCCAAACAACGTTAGCAACCTATTTCAATACATGTGTTTAGTTTAAGAATGAATAATGACAATGAACAATAAATGTGGAAACACATTAAAGAATAAGAAATTATTCTTCAAATAAGAATCTTGATCTTCCTAATAGGTTCCTTATTAGGGACCTTGACTGCGATGAAGCAGCCAGTTACTGGCTATCACAACAGACTCCCCAACTCCACAGTAATACGATCCATTTTAAGATGTGTTTTTGGTGATTTCGTAAGTTTATCAAATGATGGCCTACAAATCACACTGAAACAGATTAAAAGCAACACTTTTACTCTTCAGTTTTTAAACTTGTTCTTTTGTCACAGCTAAGGGATGCAGACTGAGGAAGCAGGCAATGTGAGTTTAAAATCTAGTCTGCACACTGAGTGCAGCAGGACTGGCTGAGTGTTGAGCATCTCAACCTCCTTCATCCATGAAAACATGAGGTATGACAGCATTTACGTGAAATAAATCATAGCATAATGTAGTCCCCCACAAGTCTAGGGACCACCCTTATAAAACTACTAGAAGAAATACAGTAGAACGATCGTTAATTACTAGTTAAATATTTATTACTAGTATTATTGCAGCAGGAAATTTGTAATTTATGCTTTGTACTGCTTTTACTTTATCATCATCAATAATTTCCTCTAATTTTATCAATAATTGCCTCGGTGCCTTAGGATGGGAGATCTGTGTAGAATATAGTCTGTAGATCGGCAAGTCACCATGAGGCCAGGATTACTCATCTTCCTTAGACCTCTGTTCTCAGAGGGTATAAAGGGAACCCTGATGGCTCTTTGGCTTGGAGAGGGGCGGAGTGGGGGTATGGGTGGAAAGGAGGGGAGGGAAGGGGGAGGAGGAGCGGAGGAGATGGAAATTTTTAATAAAAAAAATTCTTAAAAAAAAGTCAAAAGTCGTCTCCTACAATTAAATGAGATGTCTTCTGTTGGCCATTCAGACACTCTAACGTATCAGAAAATGGCTCCATCTGGGTAGTGGTTCCTTTCTCACAGATGCTTTGTACTCGATAGCTTGTAAGTTGGTCCCTTTGCCTAAGGAAATGATAAAATACAGCACAGATTTAGCTCCTCATACATTTCCTGGTCCCACTCTCCCTCCATTCTTTCCTGTTTTCTCCATACAATTGGTGGTAATATCTCTGCTGAGCTCCAAGTCCTCCTTTGGTGGTACCAAGGACACAACCTAAGGCTTTGTTCTTGCTATTCAAGCACTGAACCCTGGAGATGCATCCCCAATCCTGATTTTACCTTTCATTTTGAGGCAGGGTCCCATTGAGTTCCCAGGTGGCCTTGAATTTACTCTGTAGCCTGAGCAGTAGCTGGTGCTACAGACATACTCCCTGAAGTCCAGCTTCATTCCACACCTTCCTGACACTGCTCATCCTATCTAGGAGGATACCGCGGAGGCTATTGAGAAAATGACTGCTCTGCCACCGCTGCTGCTCCTAACCTTACTGTGAATTGGTATCATCTTTGGAGTAGCCTCTTAACTGGCTCATTTCTACCTTTACCTTTACTTTTACCCACTTCCTAGATTTGTAATGGATAAATGTAGAGATGGGCTGCGGGTTGCATTCCCGCCTGGCTCCCAGCCGCCTGTCTAGCTTATGCCCCGAAATAACATCACACAAATTGTATTCTTTTAAACACTGCCTGGCCCATTATTTTCAGCCTCTTACTCACATCTTGATTAACCCATATCTAATAATCTGTGTAGCACCACGAAGTGGTGTCTTACCCGGAAGTTTCTAGCTTACGTCCATCTTGGGCTGAAGCTTCATCGCGTCTGGCATCTCTCTGAGGAGAGGCACAGCAGTCTGCCTAACTTAGGAGAGGTGTGGCATCTTACTGATCCTTCTACCTCACTTCCTCTTCCTGTTCTGTCTACTCCACCCACCTAAGGGGTGGTCTATCAAATGGGCCAGGCAGTTTCTTTATTAGCCAATGAAATCAACTCAAACAGAAGACTCTCCCACATCAGATAAAATTCATATACATATGTTTTATGAATTCATTGTATACTACATTACATATAATGTAATAAAATTCATATATATATATATATATAAGTAATTTTGTGTTTTGCTATATTTATGTGTTATAAAATAATCGCCATCAAGCTAAAAGTCATCCTTTCATTTGCCATTTTTGTCATAAGTAAAACTTAAGATCTGTTTAGCAAAGTTAGAGTGTATGATGAAATACAGATTTAGTCATGGTTGCTTTTCTGTATTTAGATTACAGAAATGGCTGCTCATCTTTCATGATTGACACTTTACACTCTTTAAGCAGTGTATCTATCTCTATTGTCACCTTGCTACTCAGCCCTAATCCTGCGCATCTGACCTTGTGTACTTGACTCACATGAGGTTGACCATGTGAAGTATATTATATAAGTGAGATCATGGTGTCCTTGTCTTTATGTGTGAGCGTTACTGCACTTAGCATAGTGCCCATGCCCCTCCATGCTGTTGGAAAGGCCAGCATTTCCCTATTCTTTCATCACCAGACGTTAACTGTGCTTTGCTCTCTTGGCTTTTGTGAATACTGCTGCTGTGCCCATGGGGATGCAGACACGCTGTGAGGTGCTGATCCCCAGACACATTTTATAGTAAGGATCCCTTTCAGCAAAGACTGTGCTCTTTGTTGGATTAGGTAATTTTATCTAAAGGCCTTTTGTTTTCTTTCCTTTTGTGTTTCTCCAAGCTCAGATTGGACACAGTAGTATCGACTACTCTATTTTGGGCTACTGTATCACAGTACTGTAAATCAGGTGCCTTTTAAACAGCCAAGTTTGGTTTCTCATGTTTCTGGAGGGTGGAGAGTCCAAGGTCAAGATGACAACAGATTCGATCTTGGGCATCTTTCTGCTCACAGAGGCATCTATTCTATACCACTAGTGCAGTTCATGAAAGTTGTGCCATCAAGACCTGAGCATCTCTAAAGAAGATTAGTAACAGCACCCTCAATGTTAGGATCCCAGCATAGGAATTTGGTAGGGACGCAAACACTCAGACATTCACTAGGAAACTGAGACATTAAAAAGTTCCACGGAGTTAAACAACTGAGCTACTGTCTTAGTTTGGGTGTCTATTGCTGTGAAGGGGCACCATGACTATGGCTCTTTCTCTTTTTTTGACTTTCCTTTTTATTTATTCTTTGTATCTTTCACATCAGGCATCTTGATCCCATTCATTTCCAGTTCCTGTGTATCTGGCCTCTGCCCTTGCAGCCCCCCACCACAAATGAAATTGAAGAATAGAAAATAAAAAAGCAGGGAATCTCATCATGGAAGCTGTAGTGTGACACAGGAGTCACACATATACCCTTTGTCCTTGTATCTTTACTTGCAAGTGTTCATTGCAAAGAGTCCTTGGTCTGGTTTGAGGCCTCTGGTTTTTGCTACATTATCCATGCTGGCCCCTCACTGGAACTCCTCTTGGTTATCTTGTTGTTGCCCTATGTTGTGAAAATCCTGAAGCTTTGGGTCTGCAGGACCAGTCCCTTCACATCCTCCAGCATATCACCGGTGGGGGTGAATGTAGGGGGTGGGCCAACCCATAACCCTGGTATTGGGTCTGGGTAGTTGCAGGGTTGGTCTGCCTGCCAGTTCTCCCCTGTCCTCACCACCAGGGTGAGCTCCCTGCATTGTTTTGGTGAGTTTACCCTTTGCAGCCATGAGGAAGGGGATGGGGCCAGTTCTGCTTTCGTGTCCTCAGGGTAGGGTCCCACACCTACACCTTCAGGGCCAGCTCTACAGTGTTGCTCAGGCATGGCATAGAGACCACTCTCCTTCAATGCTACAGCACATGAGGGGCAAGGCCAGCTCTCCAGCTCATATGATCTCAGGGCTAGCTTTCCCACCTGGCTCACATGTTAATGAGTAGGGGTGGAGAATATTTCTCTTCTGCCCATGCTGCCTCATGGCAGGTAAGTAATGGAGTCAGCTCTTCCATGCTCACAGTAGTGGGGCCGGCTCACCCACACCTCTGCCAATGGGATTGGCTCTATTGTGCTGCCCAGGTGGCGTGCAGGGCCTGCTCTCCTAAGTGTTGCAGCTGAAGGTCATCAGGGGGAGCTCTCCCACCTTTCTGATTTAGGGTCAGCTGGCACACATACCTCAGGTGTTGATGCATGGGTTGGGGGTGGGATGACCACATTTATTATGAATCCTTAAAAGGGAAAACATTTAATTTAGGTGGCAACTTACAGTTCAGAGGTTCAGTCAATTACCGTCATAAGGGGAGCATGGTGGCAAGTCAACATGGTGCCAGCTACATCTTAATCACAAGGCAACAGGAAGTGGACTGTGACATTAGGTGGTATCTTGAGTATAGGGAACCTCGAGGAGCTCCAACAAAGCCACAACTCCTAATAGTGCCTCTCCCTATGAGTTTATGGGGACCAATTATATTCAAACTACCATCCATGGCTACTAAGTCTATATTTTAATAGCTAGGGGAACATATGATATAATTCATCCTAAAAACTTTAATATAGAAAAGCAGGAAAAATCTGTGAAAGCTGTCCCTCGGTTAACTGTTCAGGATTAGCTTCTGTTGTTGAAACAAGTTTAACAGAAAGGAAGAAGGAAGGAAACCTAAGCACAGAGTGGAGCTGCCCAACAGTAGAGATAGCACGGAAGCACTCCAGCGCAGTGACGTGGCCAGCTAGAACCAGTTTCCCAGCTCAGGCACCTGGAGAACCAGCTATGGTCCCACGAGGTCCTTTCTGTCTTACTGAGTAAGACAACCTGGTTGATGCCAGGATTGAGATCTGAAAGGATGATCCCATTGGCATCGTCATTAACAGGTGTCTATATGAAAACATCCTGTGTGATGACTGTGCCTGCCTTCTCCCTCAGTTTTATTTTTGTAAGATTTCATTCACATTGTTTCACCAATAGCTGGCTCATTTGAAATAATGGATAGTATTCTAATGTGTGCAGTGGTTTATATAACAAGCCACTCCTCAATCACTGAGAGATATAGTAGACATAGTAGAGAGCTGGCTGATGAATGTCTGGAGCACTACTTGTCCAACGCAAGTGTCCATCAAGAAAACTTCCCTGGGTCTGGCACTGTGTTCTTCTTTCAGTCTCTTGTGATGAATTCAGTCTCTTGTGATAGGATTTCTTGTTTTATGTGTTTCCTGTTTTGTGGTGCTGGGGGGTTCGAATACAGGTAATCACACTTACCTTAGTCCCAAATTCCTCAATTGCAGTATTGGTTGATGATCTTTACCCCCATAACGATAGTAGGGTATTTTTGTTCTGCTTTAAAAAATCTTTTTATTAATGAATGCCATAATACTATTTATATGGTTGTATGGTTAGATTTGTTATTTTATTTTTCATGTTTAGACTGACAGCAAAGTGAAGAAAAAAGTTGAACAAATGCCCTTTTCTATCTCATATACAAGTTTATTTATTTATTTTTCCTCATTTTTTAATTAAGAATTTCCATCTCTTCCCCTCCCTTCCACCCATACCCCCACTCCGCCCCTCTCCAAGCCAAAGAACCATCAGGGTTCCCTTCACTATGTTAAGTCCAAAATCCTCCCAGCTCCCCCAAAGTCCAGGAAGGTGAGCAACCAAACTGACAAGGCTCACAGTGAGCCCGTCAATGCTGTTTATTTTATATTAAGATTTGGACTCTATTGTCATGGATTTCTCTGTGTTTTGGGGCTGATATAGATTTATTTATTTAGATTCCTTTTAATGGTTATAAAAGCAAGATCACCACAAGATTGGATCATCATTTGGGTTTGTGCCATGGTCTTGAGAAAGCAACTTAAATTGGTTTTTGTTTTTCTTTTGTCTCTTTGAATAATTATCGGAAAGCGAGAAGGAAATGCTCGAGGTCAGACATCTTTCCCAAGGTCAAATACACTTTAGCTGAAAAAAGAAGAGAAAACAAACCAGGACTTCTATAAAAAGAAAACAAAAACCCAGACTTGTCATTGAAATGGAGTTATGGAATGAAGCAGGAAGATAATACAGTTTTCCAGAATACTGAAATAAAGTAAATACTTTAAAAGCATTGACTTTCTCGAGTCGAGGATGTTGCTTACCATGTGTGAACATCAGGCTATCTGCTGCATAACGATGGTTAAAAGCATTGGTCTGAGCCATGGCTCTGTATCTCCATGCTCTCTCTACATTCCTCTGTGAGCCGCAATTTTTGTTTTTGTGCAGTTAATGGGATCACGCCAGCAGTTACAGGTTCTGCCCTGACATGGCTGTGATGCGTTTTTCTGTACATGCTACTTTCATGGGTAGACATGGGTCAAGAGCTGACTTTTCTTTATTCCATTAATTTTCAGCTTTAACTTCTACTAACTTTTCCATAAGGTAGGAAAATAAAGACTGTTATGTAGGAACAAAGGCTTTAATACATTTAGAATAATTTTCAAATTATATCATTGAAATGGCTCTGGGACCATATTAAACTGAGAGTTTAGAATGCCATGGAATTGCTCACAGATTTCCTTCTTCTATTTTTTTTTTGTTACCACAACATCCTAGTTACTACTGATCTTTTCTTATAATAGAAAAAGAGTGGTGGTTCTCTCTGTTGTCCTGGGAGGAGGGGTAGCTCTACTTACAAATTCTCAGCTCATTCTTCCTTGTGACCAAAGTCTGTATAATCTTAAAGAACAAAGATAAGTTTGTGAATATAAAGAACAATGAAAGAAATTTAATATTCACATTAACTATATTTCTCCAAATCTAATATGCCATCAATGTAAGAGGCACTGTCATTTTAAACATCATAAAGATCACAGGCAATAACTGTTCTCAACTGAACCATGAAAGCCTATTTATCATAAGATACAGCCCAATATAAAGGTATTAAAGTAAGAAGTTTCTTAGAATCTGTGAAATATACTAGTCATCATTTGTCTTTCTAAATGACCCATCATATATAAGTAAAAGAAATATAGGTGTGTTTCTCAATGACTGCGTATGCCTTTCCCATGTTTGGACAGAAATCATGGTAGGCAAGAAGCAGCTCTCTTGAGGTTGCACATGGGGCTAGGCCTTCAAGCCCATAGGCTTACAGCTCTAGGCTTTGAGAGAGACTTAGGATCCTAGACTTTCAATGTCAGAGACCTATGATTCTAGGTGCTCGAGTTTGAGGCTCTAGGAGCTGAGTGCTAGTGTGTAAGTTGAATTCCCCTGTCCCAACCATGTACTTCCAAATAATCACTCAGAGGCTTAATATAAATTACAAATGCTTGGCCAATAGCTCAGGCTTATTACTAACTAGCTCTTACAACTTAACCCATTTCTATTAATTTATGTGCTGCCTTAGCCTCTTAACTTTTAACTTTACTCCATTTTGTATGTCCCACTTGTTCTCTGTCTGGCTGGAGACTCTCTCACTCTGCCCTTCCTCATCCCATCATTCTCAGTGGGGCTTTCTCTTCATAACTTTATCCTGTTTGGCTGTTGGTCAGTCAGCTTGTTCATAAAACCAGTCATAACAACACATATTCACACAGTGTCGATAAGGATTATTCCACAGCAGTGGTGATCATTCTCCAAGCAACTATCCCAACTCCAAGATTTACTAGATTCCCAACTCTTATCCTGTCATGCTAGAGTTTCTAGTGGCCACAGTCAGCAATCCTGTTCAGTCCTTTGTCGTCTTACCATTCATTGTTTTGGCTTTTCTCGGCCTTTTCTTGTTGCAGTCTCTATTCTCTGCCACTGCTCACCTGGCCAGCATTCTGTAACCCTTTAAAGTCTCTAGTCTCCATACCAGGTGCTCACTCTAGCTCTTCAGCGGCCTTATTGATGCTAAGGGACACAAGAGCTTATAGGCCATATGACTGCCTTGGGAGTCACTCTCAAGATGCCTGTTTCTGTGGGTGCTTGGGACTGGAAACCTTGTGGATTTCTCTGGTCATTGGGCCGGCAGCTTACCCCACTTTGTCTTTGGTCTAGATCCCCAATGGGCATTTAAAAGACCATTTGAAGGAGTGTTTTTCTTCTTTTTTTTGGTCAGGGTTGTGCACAAGAGAGAAGTCTTCTGTACTGGCCTTGGGAAATTGTAAAAGAAGGGGATTAAACAGTTGCAAAGTTGTCAGGGCAGGTTTTTGAGTGTGAGCAAATTCCACCAATCAGAATCAGGGCGTGTGCATAGCCTTCATTCTGTGAATCAAGTTTTATTATGTCAAATGATTAGAAGTGTTCTATACCTTAGAAACCCATGATAATAGCTGTAAGGTGGGTAGGATCATCTGTGGTGATTTTAGGCGAGATCCTGCCGAAATTTCCAAGGCTTGTCATATCCATTGTAGCTGAAGGGAAGTCTCTTGGAGCTAGAGATTGCTGTGGGACAGCAGGGGAGAGATGATTGACATTATCGCAACAGAAATGAGGAGTCTGAAAGCGGGAGTCACAGCCTCTTCCACAGCCCCTGTGCCTACTGGGCTAGACTGGAGCTTTCTTGGGGTGCCTATGTAGTCTTCAAAGTGCTCAGCCTGCCACAGTTACCACCCAGGCAGTTACTGAAGAAGTGATTGCTATGTTGACAACACCCTGCTCAGGAAACCAGGAAGAAGGAGAGAGTTTAGCTGTCAAGGTAGTGGCTGAGCAGGTGGCTCTTAACAGCTTGCATTATGAAAGGTAAAATATTAAGGAGAATGCCCAATAAATATTTAACTTTTCTTTAACAAACTGTATCTTACAGTGCTGGCTCTCCTCCTCCTGGTACCCTTAGGCAGTGTTGGGTCAGTCCAAATGTCTCATAGAAAAAGTAGTCTCCAAATTCTGCTGTTCATTAGAATCACCTGAGGCTTTCCCTATGTATCTTATTGTCTGCTAAGTCTGAATAATGGAAGGTGGCTCCAGATAAAAATAAAGCAGCATCAAATTAAAATACAAAACTCCTCACTTGGTTTTGATGCTTATTCTTGCTTAGAAACACTCCCAGGACAGAGGAGCCCACCTTGGCTATTGTTCTGGGCAGGGGTCGCACATCTGCAACCAACAACCACAACTCTCAGTCTAAAGCTTCCCGGAGTCCTGATGATTTCTAATTTCTATAATAAGAAAGTTAATTGAGGAGGATGCTTTCCATGTTTTTTTTTCAAAAAAATGAGAATATAAATTATGCTAATACTAAAATAGGTTCTTGACAAAAGAACAAAAATAAGAACTAAGAAATTTAATTTTAGAATGAATAACCCGATCACAAGAGTCACAACCTGATCACAAGAGTCACAATTGCTTCTCCTTTTTACTTTTCCAAGTAAAATTACTAAATATCAGGTATGAAAGAATCATAATGTACATTTAGTACAATGAATATTCTACAAGTTTCCTATACATCTTTGAAATCACTGTTATAAAATAAGTACCATATAGTATTAAGTCAATTCCAGCTTCAAGACTGAAAAAATAAATAAAGCAAGGTTCTGTCATTAATTATATTGTATTTGCCATTCTCATTCATTTTGTTGAAAGTATATAAGAACACATTTATCCAATTTAAACATGTCAAAGCTGGGTAGTGTCATCAGTACTAAAATATCCTTCAAAATGACTGGTTACATGACCTTAAAATTCTGGAACAGAAAAACAAAAATCCTAATAATAAAAATCATTTAATTGAAAAACTCCAAGATCTCAAATTTATGTTAAATATGTAGTTCTGTCTGAAAGTACAGCTCAGTAGTAGGCCATAGGTTCAAGTTTCTGCATTTGAATACTGTGCCTTTCCCCAAGGCTCAGGGGTCATTCAGGCAGAGCAGGTCAAAAGATTGTAAGAGCCAGAGATTGGGAAGGACCCAAGCAAATCAGTGTCTTTGTAGCTAACAAGACCACTGAAGTTATAAACTCACAGCTGTGCTTGCCTGAACAACAAAACTCAAGAATTTTAGTTTATCTGAATTTTATTAATTACGATATATAACGTAATTCTTGAACATTTAAAACGACTAGTATGCTGTGTGGGAATTAACCAGCTCCATTGGTGAAACAGTGTTCTAATTTTCCAGTCTCTCTGGAGTTAGAATCTTTTATTGGAAGGCCTTTCATAACTACATCACTCCTAATTCTGTTTTATTCAGCATGTATGCGTTGATTTTCCAATATGAGGGAGGCACTGGTCTAGACAGTAGAAATGTGTTCCTGAGAAGAGAGAAAGGTCTCGGTTCTTGGAGACTGTAGTGGGCAGATAAGTAATGAATTGCAATAATCAAGCAGCAGAAGAATGCAAAAAAGTACTAGGTGCTCTGGAAAATGGAGTACAGAAGGGGAAGCTAGCATTCTAAGAGTCCGTGTGAGGAGGTGCAGTTATAGATGGAGCGCTTAGGATGCCTCAACCTCACTGAGAAGCAGTAGCTGAGTGAACACTTGTAGGTTGTGAAGACACTTTTATTTGAAAATATACCTCTCATGGAAACAATGCCTGTTAGAATGTCAATAAAGTATCATTTATTTATTTTCACCCTTCATTTTTATATTGTTCTAGATTAGTGGTTTTTTTAATAATTTTATGTTTGTTACTTTCATATACGCTTTGCTTTAATATGAATTTAAGTTTATTATTAAATAATTACTTTCTAATTTCCTTAATATAGTTGTACTACATGGATGCAGAGGGCTGTGCTAAAGAAATGGTGTCCTGCTTTAAGATGAGACAATATGTAGGACCATGCTTTCCTTCTTGTTTTCTTTGAAGTATTTCTAATATGCAGATCATCTTCATTAAGACCATGTAACATTCAAATTATGTTTGTCACACTAATAGAAATGATGCATATTTATGTACTATTGACTATATAAGATGTTGGATGAATTTTTCATTCATGTATCATAGATGAAAAACCCAGATGACAGGAGATTAGTCACTGACAGATGAATTCTAAGCCATGTTGGTTAAAGAAATTTCATTCTTTAACTCACCAGTTTCCTGAAATTCATACAGCACAATTGCATGGAGTAAAATTATTCCATATAGTATAGGCATGGTTATTTTAAGAATCATGTGTTTGTTAAAAGGTTTTGAGTTTCTATTCTCGTTGGATGGCATGCTATGCAAAGCCACGGAACAAGAAAGGAATGGATCCTGATACTCACAAACGATGACCTCTAGGAGACGTAGCAAGAGCTGAGCCTGCACAAAATTACTGTCTGTTTATCTCAATGAAGCAAAACTCACTCAAAACAGGTATTTCCTTGAGAACAGCTATTTTTCATCTTCCTAGAACATAAATTGATGGTCTGGGATATCAAATAAAATTGATGCTAAGAATAAAATAAGAAACAACCAGAATTGTGTGTGTGTGTGTCTGTGTGTATATATGTATATAAATGAAGTGATTGAATATATGTATATAAACATATGTAATATACTTATGACTATGTCTGTTAGATTCTCATAATATATTTGACAAAATCAACTTTTAAGATGAAATATTTGTTTTTAAAATTATTTCTTTTGGGTGCCATGGTGACATTCAGGCCTGAGCTGCTGCCAAGAGCCATGTCTGGTGTCTAGCCCTGTCTATAGTAGTCAGTCAGGGTCTGTGTTGATGTCTGTGGCTCCTGCTACCACAGAAGGCCACATAGACACCCAGGGTCTGTGCCACTACCTGAGATAAGGTTTATGTCCAAGCCATGCACCTTCCAGGGCCATACTGATCTGGTTGACCTGTGCTGCCACTTGGGGCCATTGTGACAACTGGGCCAGGGCTGCTACTGAGGACCATGTCTGGATCCATGGTCCTAATGCAGTCACGTCTATGTTGATGTCCAGGGTCCATGTTTCCACCAAAGCCCATATAGATGCCTGGGTTCTGGAATGTCACCTGTGGCCATGTTGGTATCCAAAGGCTGTGCCGTTGCTAAGGCCATACTGTTTCGAGTTGCCTCTGCTGCCACACAGTATCATGGTGATATCTGGAGCCATGTTGTTGCTGACGATCATGTCTGGGTCTATGGTCTTGCTGTAGCTGGGATCTGTGTTGATGTCCATAGCCCATGTTACCACCAGGGCCACATGAACCATGTGTGTCTGAAGGCTGTACTGAGTCAGCCCTGACCCTTTCTGGCCCTGAGAGATCTGGCTCTGCCATTGGTCACTGCAACTGGAAAGCTGGTCCTAACCCTCATGAGAGAATTGGTCTTGTACTGAAGAGAGATGGTCCCACCCTCACAATGGGCATGGGAGAACTTGATCCACCCCTCACCTGAGCAGGTACATTTCAAGGTAGGCATGGGCTAATGAACTCAGCTACCACCCAGGCCCACCCCCAGGGTTTTGAGTTGGCCCACCCCAATGCCTACCCCATCTATGACCTACTGGAGCACACGAAGGGACTGATCCTGTGAGCCATAGGATCTCCATGACTCAGTGTAACAACAGGGTCTCTGAGAGTAGTTTTGGTGAAGGTCCAGTATTGATACCGTACCAGAAGTCAGAGGCCTTGAACGAAACCAACAACTCATTGTAATGAACATTTGCTAGTAAGGTTGTTAGTATACTGTGTGACACACTATAGCTCCTGATGCCACTAAGATGAATAAAGAGGTGATGGAGTGAAGTGTGGTTTGTTTTTTAATTTATTTAATATTTTTATTTTTTTTAATTCTCTTTTTGTGGGAGAGATGTTGCAAAGGTGAAGGGCAGATATAGAGAGAATAGGAAATGAGTGGGATTGGGGTGCATGATGTGAAATCCCCAAATAATCAATAAAAATGTTGTTAAAGTATTTCTTATTTTTATTTTATGAGAATAAGTATTTTGGTTACATGTATGCATATGCACATCTGATTTCCACAGGATTCAAAAGAAGACATTAGATCACCTGGAACTAGAGGTATAGAGGATTGCCAACTATTCTGGGACCTGAACCCAGGTCCTCTGCAAAAGCAGCAAGTGCTGAGACATCTCTCTAGTACTGAAATACTTATTTTAGATGCCAGGTTTTGAAGGTTTCCGTATGAGTCTGTTGATCCAGTTGTGTTTTGTTCTTGGTGAGTCTGCTCATTAGAGTGTGTTGGGGGTGGGGTGGGTTAGGTGGAGTTTTACAGCAAGGGCGTAGAAAGAAAGACTCAGATAGGGGAGGGTTAGGGTCCCAAAAACCATGTCAAGGGAATGACTCTAACAACTGGAGGCTCCTTTATGAGACTCCATCCTCTTCCTATTTCCAAAACTCCCAACATCACCCCCTCAGCCTTTGAGAGACATTTAACTCTAAACTATAGCTTACCACAGGAACAGTGTGAGCTACTGATTCCTTGACTTCAGGAGAAGGCATCATAGCAGAGAAGCCAGGAAACAATCCATCTGTCACCCCACATGCAACAGCATTTATGACTAGTGCATCCATGGACCGGCCTGTTAGGCTATGTGGAACAACAAAAGAAGATTTGAGTTGATGTTTGATCAATGACTTAGCATCAACTGGGTGAAGAGACAGGGGCAGGCACTTCAAGCAAGCAGAAGGTACATGAGTGCCACCAAGATGGTCGTCAGATAGGTGGGGTGGATGTGGAACAGGAGCTGCTTGTCTAAGGCGGAGGGAACTGATGGGCGAACCTGTAACAACACCGACTAGCTTGCCTGTTGAACTTCATCTGTAGCACTAAATCTTCCCCAAGCTTCAGTTAGTATTTTTATTATAATAATTTTAATAATGATAATTACTTGAAGGCTCTTTTTCAGCATTAAAGATGAAATACAAGGCCTCTGCACATGCTCCGTGAGTGTTCTAAAATAACTCCTCCTGTCCACCCTACTCTTTCCTTATTGTTCATTCTTTGGAGACAGGTTGTCAGTGGGTTACTCAGTGATATTGCTGAAGATAGGAGATAGCTGGGGGGAAGAAAGTGCTTTCAATGCCCATCTCCTCCCCAGATGCTGTTTAAGACATGAATGACAGCACACCAACTCTCTCTGAGACCGACAGCTTGACTGGTGGTCAGTAACACCCCGGGTGGCAGGAAAGCAGAGAATAAAACATTTCAACGGAGGCATATTTCAAACGTTATAATGAGAACTCTTCGATCTGGTTGTATTTCACTTTCAAAGGACTGGCTAGGTTACAGTTCAGCCAGTCAGATCTCCCAGGAACAGAGAAGGGTCCACAGAACACTTGTGACAGACTGTGAGGCCAAGATGAGCTGCTGCAGGGGCCCAGAGTTTGCATAACTACACAGTGAATAGCAATCAAAAGATGCTCTTCATTCTTCTTTCCGGGCTACAAAGCTGGGGTGGAAATGACGTGAAGGCCGCTCTTCACATATGAAGGTCTCTAAACAATATAAAGTAAATGTAAAATCATAAAAGGAAATATATGCGAAGCACATTCATTTCATTGGCTCTTTTTTCTTGAACCAAAGCTAAGAGGAAGGAGACTTATCATGCTTTCTCTCCTGGCAGCATTCTACCTTCTAAGCCACCAGGAGCAGCTCATAGTGGGCTCCAAGGCTAAACCAAGTGATATTAGGATTAAAGACTCCCTCTTTGGCTGGCCAGGGTTACCCAGGTTGCTATGTTATAAAAAAGCACAAGGAAGAAAGGCCCCGGGATCTCATTCTTTTGTCCTAGTGTGCTCGTCTTGTCCTCCAAAGCATCTTTTTAATTTGTACTCTCTAAAAAGTGTATATATATTTTTTGGTGTAATTGGGAAGGGACTACTTGGGAATAGGAGAATCAGCAGGGGTGGGAGAGAAGCAGGAGAGGGTAATGGGCAAAGTGAAACATTGTAGATATGCATTGTATACACTGTTCAAAGCAAAACTTTTAAAGTTACTATTTTTTAAAAAACATTAAAAATGAAGATTTATTTGTTCTCTTCTCCCTCCGTCTCTCTCACAGAGGCAACTACAAGATTTCTAGTTTGCCTGCCTTGTTGCTTTTCTTTAACACCCGGCGCGGCGCGCGCGCGCGCGCGCGCGCACACACACACACACACACACATGCACGCACGCACGCACGCACGCACGTACCCACACACCCACGCATGGACACACACAGTCCTCAGGTTCCCTTTACATTTATTTTTCAGTCCTTCTGTCAGTGAGACCAAGAACATTCAGAAGGGACGCGTTGAACTCCGTGACAATGTCGATCCTCTTTTTGAACATAATATTGCTTTTCTTTCTTTAGTAATAATTATTAATTTATTCTAATGATCAAGTGAACTTTTAGTTTTTATAATAAATGCCATTATACACAATTACACACTTTATAAAAACTGTGGAGGTAACTATGACATGGCAGAGGTCTGAGACATGTTATACTAAGCCAGTGTCCAACTTCTGTCTTATATATTCCACCAGTGGAGCACACCACACCCATCCCTGATGGCTGTCTAGGACTGCTCTCCCCCACAGCATCAGAGTAGAACATTACAGACAGAGATGCAATGGCCCCACAGCCTAAAATATTTACCCTGTGACCCTTTTAGAATCATTTTATGACCAATTACAGGACTGTGCTAAGACGTCTAAAATGAAGCTTTAATAGTATCGTAATGATTCTATACAGCATCATTGCATGACTTCCCCCGAAGACTGAGAAAATGCTTATTCATTCCCAGTGCAGCACTAGCAGCAAACCAAAGAAACAGCTCCAAGTTTCAGCTTGGTGAAACTGAGGTTAATTAGGGTTTTGGAAGTGTATGTGCGGGGTTACTTGCAAGAACATGGGTAACTTGTGGTCACCTACACCACCGAATGAATATCTCTGCTCCTCCCCAAAGCCCAGCAACTATCAACTGTCTGCAGAGCCTCGGGAAGGGATGAGGTCTAGTGATTCCCTCCCTCTCCATGACTGACAGTTGGTAGGACCAATCTTATGCGGGTCTCCTTCAGGTAGTCATAGCTGCTGACACTGTGTCATGACCAGAGGACAGAGGGCTGCAGCAAACATAAAGACATTCACTGCCAGCATTGTTCTATACTGTTGCTTTTTTTTTTACATTCAGGGTTATTAAAGGCCTTTCTAAAGCCCAGAGCATACCAGGACAGCAAAGGCTTGAGGCTATGTGAGAACACTGGGCTATTATGAGAGTTTCTTTGTTTACTGCTTGACAGGATAGATTCTGTCTTCTCAGATTCTGTTTGATCACAAGCACTATGGCATAGTAAAAGGGAGAGATGAGTTACTCAGCCCCTGAAGCTGCTCTGAAGAGTAAACCTTGCACTTCTAAAGATCTTGGAGCAGCAGGGAAAACCGACAGCTTTCTATTTTCAGCAAGGAGGGAGAAAGAGAGGCCGGGAAAGCTCATCTTATGGGAGCATCTGCCTAGCAGGAGCAGTCTCATCTGCTGCTCATCGTTCTCCCACCTTACTCATTTTCCCTCTTCCGTGTACTAACATATTCCGGCCTTTCTCTCCGCAGTTGGTATTCCTGCCGTGAAGCAGCATTTCAGTCACCTGTGTGTGCCCTCTGAACATGTGTGCCCTCTGGAAGCTTGCCCGTTAGCATTATGAGTCCTCACTGTGACTCAAACACTTTCCAAATATGGCACGTTTATTGTCTTATAATTGATAAAGGATGCTAGATAGGAAGAAAAGAAATGAAATGGGCCGTTTGGAGCCCCGTGTTTTCCAGGCACATTGGAGACTTATGAATATATATGTCAGTATCTTCTGGCACAAATGGCTTGATCAATGCTCAGTAGAATCCTTTGTGATGTAGAGAGGAGGTTCCTCCCCGTTTGGGGACATATAAATATTAATATGTTGACATTCTCAAATGGAAACATGGTTGATGATCAATATTAGCCTGTATGGCTGGCAGAGCCAGTGGCTGTTAATCACCGTTTGATAGAGGCAGCAGGTACTTCCCTTCATCAGACAATGCCAGGGACCTACTGAAAAAAGGGAATTACGTTTAACATCCTAAAAAAAACAACAGTACAGTTAGTTGAAAGGCGAAAATAAATATGATCTGTTTGAGAACAAGACAGTGAAATGATAGAGATTATAGTGCTTTTTCTTCTTTCAGCCTTTTTTGTTGTTTTCCTTTTTAAATTGAAAACAGATTTTTTTCCATGCAGTATATTCTGAGTACAGTTCCTTCTCAACTTTTCCCAGATCCTCCCCAGTTCCCCACCCACCCAAATCCACCCAAATCTACATCCTTTCTTTCTCTCATTAGAATGCAAGCATACATCTAAAATCATCATTGTCATTATCACCACTAATAGTAACATAAGGTAAAATAAAAACCAACTAGAATGAAACAAACAAACAATACATAACCCTCCTTTTAGTCAGAAATGTAAAAAATAACACGCAAAGTCTCTCCCTCAGAGCAGGGACTTTGTCTGCTGGCTTCCTAAGTTCTTATCAGAAACATGACTCCTGGCATGCCTGTCTTCTCCTTTCTGCTAGCACAGGCCACACTCAGGCACTCGCCTGGAGTTCAAGGCACACACCTCTCTGAAATCCCAGCGGCGGAAGCTACTCACAGCCTTCCACTGCTGAGCCTGCCCACTCTTTCGGAAAGTATATGTCTTCTTTCTTTGTGTCTCTCTCTCATCCTGAGACTGTGGAGATTCCCAGTCAACCCACTCTGGTGTTTTCAAGATGTAATTCCAATCAATAATCTGACCATTTTGCCCATTCTTAAGTTCTTTTTAATTTTGAAATGAAGAATCTGTGAAAGAGACTCTGTGTCCTCCGATGACACATGACCTCTTGAAGTAGGTTCTCTTATTATCTCTATTCTACAAAAGAGGACACTGGGGACACAGGGATTTAGTAATGCGGTAAAACTCATATTGATAAATGACAAAATCAATATTAAAATTTAAAGTCTTTCTATAGATATATTTTAATATATGTTTTTCTCTCCTTTCTTCCATCCTTCCTCCTTCCTTTTTCTTTCTTTTCTTTTCCTTTCTTTCTTTCTTTCTTTCTTTTCTTCTCTCTCTCTTTCTTATTTCCTTCCTTTCTTCTTTCTATCTTAATTTGAAAGGAAGTGAGAGAGAGTTAGATAGTCATACAGACAAACTCAGAGAGGGGAAGGGAGGGAGAAAGTGTGTGAACATTTCACCGAACATGTGTGGAGGTCAGAAGACAACCTACAGAAATCAGGTCTACCGTGTGGGTTCTGTGGGCTAGACTCACATCAGTCTTCGCAGCTACCACCTCTCCCCACTGAGTCATCTCACCGTCCGTACCTGTATTTTAATCAGTATACGTGCTTGTCTCTTCAGATCTTGAAATCCCAGTAAAGTGACAGTGTATAGCTGTATCTTGTGTTTCAGGCCATCCTTGTATGGAATGAACATTCTTAGCTCCCTTTCCTGGAGAAAACAGAGTTCAGCAAGGAACTGGAGCTCGAGACCGTGGCCTTAGATAGGCTGGAGAATGTACTCCTGCCTCACAATTTGACCTTCTTCTCTCCAGACCAGACCGTTTAAGCAGGAAGTTCTAAGAAGACAGAAAAGGCATTTCAAAAGTGAAGGACTTGGAAATTGTAATCAAATTATTTTACAATGTGCTTGTCTGTGAACAATGATAAACATTCAAGGGTATAAAGCACTTGCTGCGGGATGCAAAGTGGTCAGAGGAACCCCAAACTAATACAAGAAAGAGTTATGTATGCTAAGCACGTATTATCAACAATTAGGCATTATTGAAGCATTTTCATGTGACAGCATTTTTAGTTAAATAAACATGTATTTTATCTTTGAGAGAACAGGTAAGAGAAACAGTATTTATTGACAGCTGCAAATATTCATCCATAGTTGTGGTACTAAAGCCTTCCCTTTTGCTTATTTGCATCTGTATAGACTATAGTTAGCTGGGCTTTTCATGACTTGTTTGGTGTGTGGAAGCAGGCCAAGCACAGGATCCATCCTTGTCAGAATGCCCATGTAGATTAGGAACTGCCATGCTGGCAAGCCAGAGCTTTTTTCAGACAGAAAACTAGCAATTCGCTGAGCAACTTTGACTATTAAACTGAGATCTTTACCCTGAGCCATAGTACCCACCTAAGAGTGTCCTTAACCCAGCAGCCCTGCTCACAGCATTTTCCTGTAAGCTGCAATTAGGAGTGGTGTCTTACTCTGTTTGCTAAAAATACACACTTGAAAGCTATCCTTCACATGAGAGAGGTGATGGCAGTGGGGTGAGGATGGGGCCGGGAGACAGTCTGCAGGCCCGGCTCAGATGTGCAGCTTACTTGTGTACTGACTGCAGGTTCTAGAACTTTCTATGACCAGTGCTTAATCTGTTTCCTTTTGAGGAGAGACTGAAATTGCCCAGATCTGCTTTTATTTAAAACCATTTAATTTGCTACTGACAATAGTTGCTTTGTGCATCTCTGTTAGTTTGTAAATTGGCGTGAAATTATTCGGATTTCAATGTTAATTAAAATATTTTTTACACAGTTTTTTTAAAAATTTTTTTCTCAGGAGTGAGTCAAGGAAAGCTCCCTACTCTCAACTCATCTTCTAACCTTATTCATTTGAGAATTAGGATTTTGCAATATTTATGTTTCCGGCAGGGGAAGAAAAATATCCAAACTCAGGGAAACACACAGAGGTGTGGTATAGAGACTGCTGAATAATACCAGAAGACAGCAAAAGCAGAGAAAGAGTGTTCCCTCCTGGCTGTAGAAAGTGGGGAACTGGTTACGATTTGACTCCATACCTCTGGTCTCTTGAACCCTGAGATAACAAACATATGCTGTTTTAAACACACAGTTCAAGTCCTTTTGTTGCCAGAGCCCTAGAAAGTAAACACATGAGGCACATAACTCTGTAAATTAGTATAGTGGACACTGGACTGTTTCAATTTAAGTTAGATAATATATGTTAGGATGTAGCCAGCCAGGCCCACTAGTCACAGGGCAGATGTCCATTTACCACACGGGGTTAGTGGATATTGAGTGGTTTAGACTTGGAGCATTCCTCATTGCAGTATGTTCAATGGACAAGACTGGAATGAATTTGACCTTCAATAATTTCCCAGAATTCACATGGTGTGCTGAATGAACCTACGTTAGTTACACTTCTGTCATTTGACAAATACTGAGGAAAGGAAATTTAAGGGGGGAAGGATTCATTTTGGTTCATGTTCTCAACTGTTTCCGCTCACACTTAGCTGATTCCACTATTTGGGCACATGATCAACACAGATTATCCTGGGAAGATGTGGGGGAGTAACTGGTCACCTCTTGGTTGCTAGGCTACATAGAATAGGATCTGAAGATAGAATACCCCCTTCTAGGGAACACCTTCATTTACCTACTTCTCCCAACCTTCCAAAGTCTCTACTACCTTTGGATTACACCATCCCATTACCACTCTGTCAATGGACACATCCACCTATGATTTAGAGTCTGCATGAATAAATTGCCTTCCAACTCCCATCTCTAAGGCTGTTGCACCAGGAACTAGGGCTTTGATACATGAGCTTTTGTGGGATCAAGTCATAACAGGTCTATCCAAGAAAGGCTTCACATGGAAACCAAACTTGATTGTTTTAGAAAGGTCATTTCGAATCACTGATTTCCAGTACTGACCCTTATTATTTACTTCCTTAAATAATTTTGAAATAGCAAGTGACCTAACAAAATTCCTTGCAGTGAGGATATCCATATTACCCAAAGATATAATTTAGGTGGCAAAGGTTTAATATCTGTATTTTTTTTATCCTCATCAAATCTCCCTAACTGATTCAGTGGAAAATTTGTACTCAGATCATTCTTTAGTGTTAGTGGGGGGCAGTATTATATCTCACACAAATGGTTGGCGGATAGAAGGGAACATGTACACCCCAAATAATGGTTTCTTAGGAGGTCATAATTTCTTATTAATCTTGTGTTTAAATTACCTGATTTATACATAGCTTCCAAAGTAATATAACGTAATCTTAATTTAAAAAAAAATCTTCCAGGGCTCATGAGATGGCACAGCTGGAGGGGAGCTGTTGTGTAACAGCTGACAGCTTGGGTCTCATCTCCTCACCCCACAAGGTGGCAGGAGAGAACTGACGCCTGAGCGTGGCTCGTAAGCACTCTGTGGCATGAAATATGCCCGTTTAGACAGACAGGCAGACAGATAGGGGGACACATTTAAATAAATAAAAACTTAGACGTTCTTGGCTAACTGACACTAAGACCATGCTGGCTATTTTGCACCCCCAATGAGAAGCCTCACACTGCTAAGGCACATTTGGATTTATTTATAGACCAGCAAGGCATGCCATTAGATATTCGTGTTTCTGAAATGGGCATAAATAGCCTATAAACTTAATAGGAATGTAGCAACCAATTTCTAATACATTGAAAATTGATTTTGTGCTCTTGAATACCGCTGGCAAAATATTTTAAACCCCTATCTCAAAACTTAGTCTAGGAAAGGCAGAAGGGTAGCTCTGACTACAGTGTCCTCAACGCCTGGCTCAGTTCTGAGAAAGGCCAGCAGATAGCATGCTTCTGATCACATTTCCCTGAAAGGTTATTTCCTGAGTAACAAAATACACTTAGAAAAAAAACAATAAAAAATAGCAAGGGAGTGATTTAGAATCTGGGTAAAAAGGTTAAAGTTAGGTGTGAGGAAAACAGAGCTCTCTCTGGAGAGATCTGGAAAACTAATGACAACTAGATCATAAAATGGCGAAAGGACCGGACGATGGAATGGTGCTTACTTTTAGGGACACTGCCCGTCTTGAACCTTCTGAGAGACAGATGCAGATGCCTCAAAATATGCTAGAATGGATTGTGGCTCCTGTTTCCTCCTATCTGTGTGGTACATGATGTCTCCATGGTTCATCTGTGATCTGTGGATAGAACAGAAATTATAATGAGAATTATCACCACGTAGGGTCAAGAGCATAAGTATTATGGACTAAATGCACTAAATCGTGAGCGCAGCGTGACTGAATGTGGAGACCAGATCTTTACAGAAACACTAAGGTTAAGTGAGATCGTGAGGGAAATGCTCTGATACAGAGGTGTTAGTGCTGTTATGAGATACGGTATACCTGAATCTCTTTGAACTTTGGAATGAAGTAGTGAGAAGATTGCCATTCGTAAGCCAAGAAAAGAGCCTCACTAGCCTCTCACTCCTTAATCTGGGGCTTGTAGCCTCCGGGACCTTGAAAAGAATCTTTCTCTCTTGTTGAAAGTAGCCAGCTTTGTTATGCCAGCTTCATGTGACAAATGCAATAAAATGAAGTACTGTCATGCTTAAAATATGAGGTTTCTTCCCCAATCTCATGGGCTGGAGGCTTGGATCACATATGGTAGTGCTACTGTCAGAGGTGCATGGATCTATTGTTTTCTTTTATAATTCTTCTCTCATATATTACATTCCCACTGCAGCTTCCCTTCTCTCTTATCTTCCTCGTCCCTCATCCATGACTCCTCTCTTCTCGAAATCAACTCTCCCTTTTCCCTTCAGAAAAGGGTAGACCTCCCAGGGAAATCAACCAGACATGGCATCTCAACCACACTAGGCACATCCCCTCATACTAAGGCTGGATGAAGCAACCCAGTAGGATGAAAAGGAGTCAGAGACATTCCCATTCCCACTGTTAGGAGTCCTACAAGAACATCAAGCTGCACAACAATTACGTACATGCAGAGGACCTAGGTCAGACCCATACAAGCTCTCTGTTGGTTCAGTCTCTGTGAACTCCTAGGAACCCTAGTTAACTGATTCTGTGGGCCATTTTCTTGTGGTGTCTTTGACCCACAGGCTCTTACAATCCTTCATCCCCCTCTTCTGCAGGGTTCCCTGAGTTCCGCCTAATGTTCAGCTGTGGGGTCTCTGCATCTATTTCCATAAGTTTTTGGATGAAGCTTCTCTGATGCCTACTGTGCTAGGCTCTAATATCCAAGTATAGCAGAATTTCATTAGGAATCATTTCATTGACTTCCCCCCCCCCCCCGGCCTGTTTGGTTCTATACTAGGTCACTGAGCTATCTAGTCTTTGGTTCCTGGCCCTTTAGACGGTATCAGATATGGGCTCCTTCTCGAGGCCTGGGTCTTGGAATTTTTAAGAGGCAGAAGAAGATGCAGTTACTGGGGTCGTCCGGGAGTCTCGCTTATCAGTGGACCTATCATGTTCCTCTCTTTGCTTCTTGTCCTCTAAGATTCTCCTTCACATGTTCTTCTGTGGCGACCACAGGAGACCGGAAGAGCATGTGCTCAAGCCACCATAGACTGAACTCTTTGAAAATATTAGTCTAAATGCACCTTTCCTGTCTTAATGTTTGTCCTTTTGGTAACATGTATGCAAAGTAACCAGTGCAACTACTCACTAGTAGACTTGCTGAGTTTCTCAGCCCACAACCCTCCCATATCCATTTCATAGTAGACACTCAATAAATATTTTCTGGACAAATTATTAAAGAAAAACACAAAAATTTAAATTCTTAGAGTAAGCCTGAATTCGAACATTTTATCAGTTGCTTTATTGGAATATGAGCAGGGCAGCTTGTAGATCCAGGACAGTGCCAGCCTCAGGTCCTTCTCCCTGTGTTCCCTGTGTTCTTTTGACCTTTCCTTTTGATTCCACTTGTAAAGGTGACATTTACAGAATACAGCTTGCAGTCATGATTGCCAGACGATAAATCCTTGTTCTACCATTGTGACCTTTGTAAAAGTAATTTCTCTAGTGTTCCAACTTGACACATATAAAACTGTGGACGGGTCTTTCTCTTCAGGCAACCAGGAGAACGAAGTAAAGAGACAAGTGCCATCCTTCGGAGACAAATGCTGGACTCCCATTAGAGCTAGTAGTTCTCAATTGTTCCCATGTTTTAACCATGAAGCTTTATATTGTCTTCCGTTTTGTTATTTTTAGCTTCTAAGCTTACGAGCGGTGTTTCTCACAAGAATGCATATTTGCACAATTTTCTCAATTTGGAATATAACAATTCTTTCTTAAATCCACATCAGCTAGTCTTTTATCTTTTCCTTTATAGTGAGGGTCACTTATGTTACTGTCACCCACTCAGATCTTGTTTCTCAAAATATTTAATTCAAATACACTCCCTTCTGTTATAGTTTGAATATAAAGCATCCCCAAATGCTCATGGGTTAAGGTCTTGGTTGCCAGTGAATGGAATTTTGAGAGTGGTTTGAACATGAGGGCTATAATATTATAGTTTGACGGACTATTAAGAGATAAAGTAGCTTACAGAAGTATGGCTTTGAAAGATATGTCTCATCCTTTGGTCCTCCCTTTATGCTCTTTGTATATTCTGACAGCTGTGAAGTGATTGGCTTTCTCCTCCACACATTCCCACTGCCTTGATATTCTTTCCTTATCACAGGTTTGGAGCAATGGAGCCCGCTTTCCATTGACTGAAGCCTCTGAAACCACGAGAACAAATAAACATGTTCTTCTGATAAAGTGTTTTCTCAAGTATTTTGTCACAACAATGGAAAACCGATTAGCACACTCTCTCCATCTATGCCTTGCTTTTCTGAATATCTTGAAATACAGTAATCATTGATTCCATTATTTTATACTTTAAGCTGAACTTTACAATGCTGAGCACATACTGATCTCGTCTTGCTGTGATATTAATTTTGTATTCCACTAACTTCATCCTAAAACCAAGGATATGGTATTAGAAGTGAAGGTCATTGACATGTGATTGAATTATGAAGGAGGTGTCTTCTAAGATATTAGGGTTTGATTCAAAAAAGTTCAACTTCTGTCATTATATTGAGGTATTTTCCTTAGTAGTCTTAATGTATGATGTCTTACATTAAGGTATGTGACTCATTTTGAGTACATTTTTGCTCAGCATGAGAAATGTGAATCCAGTTTCATTCTTCTATATTTAGTTTCGTTTGTTACAGAGGCTGTCTTTTCTCTAAATTATGTTTTGACAGCATTGTCAAGAATCAGCTGACTAAACTGGATGTTTGTTTCTGAGAACTTTATTCCATTCCATTTGTCTACTTGTGTTTTTTTCCAATAAAGTGGTTTTTTGCTATTATAGCTTGGCTGTATATTTTGAAATTGGATTGTGTGATGCCTCCACTCTTGTTCTTTTTTATTAAGATTGCTATAGCTATTCATAATCATTAGTATTTCCATATAAATTTTAGGATTTCCTTTTTCTAATTTTGTCAAAATTACCATTGGCATTTTGATGTGGATAATATTGAATCTGTAGACTGCTTTTGATAAGATGATCATTTCGACAACACTAATTCTGTTTATCTGTGAGCATAGAATCACTATCTTCTAGTATTTTTGCAATTTATTCCATCATTGTTTTACAATTTAAGAAGATATTTATGGATGTTGAGTTGACAAATGCTAGACTTGGGATGTTAATTCTACGTGTCTACTTGATTGATAACAGGATGCCTGCAGGTGTAGTCAAACATTGCTCTAACTGTTTCAGCAAGGCTTTTGGCAAATGATTTTACCACTTAAATTGACCAAATGAGGAACGTATATTGCAATCTGCTGAGTTATGGGCTCCGTTCAAACCTGGATAAGGTTAAAAGGCTGACAACCAGAGTGAATTCCTTCAAGTTCTTCTGAAATGAAACATATCATTATTTTCTCACCTTCAGACTCAAACTGAGACATCAGCTATTCCTGAGTTACAAATTGAAGGCCTTTGAACTATTACTCTGCCACTAGCTTTCCCAATTTTGCTCTGAGGCTGAAATTTTAATACCAGCTCATTGCTCTCCAGCTCACTGACTATGATCTTGGGATTTGAAATTTTGTAATAAACATCCTCCCTCCCTTGCTTGCTCCCTTTCTCCTTACCTCCATCCTTTGGTCCCTCCCTCCTCCCCTCCCTTCCTCCATGTATGTCTCTCCCTCTGTCTTTGTCTCCCTTTCTGTTTCCAAACACACATACACAAATGCTGCCTATGCATTCATTCACACACACTAAAAATCCACCCATACGTCTCCCCTCTCTATTTCCCATTGGTTTTTGTTTTTGTATAGTGCTGCCTAATACAATCCATCTATAGTATTTGGAGTTCAAATAGCAAGATGCTAATAAAATTCACAAGTGAAAACAATATGTACCACATGCCGTTCCCAGCAATAAATATTTAACAAATTAAAACATTTTATTTTCATTTCATTTTCAAAATATTTAAAACTTACCAAAATCCAGTATGCCATTTTAAAAAACAACAATAATCTAGAGAGCTCAAGAAGGAAAAAGTGATTAAGGTGGGCTTTTATAGAAGAAAGATATAGCAAAACATACTAGCCAACTACAACAGTTAAGGTTCACCTCATCTTTCTTTGAAATTAACACTTTGGAAGAAATAATTTAAAGGACAGTTTGGAGTCCTTGATTAGATTATCAGTTAAAAATACCCCATGGTGGCGCACACCTTTAATTCCAGCACTCAGGAGGCAGAAGCAAGCAGATCTCTGCGTGTTCAGGGCCAGCCTGGTCTACAAGAGCTAGCTCCAGGACAGCTAGGACTGTTACACAGAGAGACCCTGTCTCAAAAAAACCAAGCTAGCAAGCAACCAACCAACCAACCAACGAAACAAACAAGCAAACAAAAAACCCTCATGATGTAGATAAACTTTACTTGAGCCTTATGCTTAAGGAAACACCTAAGCAGAAAAGGGAAGAATACATGAAATTAATCTAGACCCCTCTTCCAGGCACAAAGTGATTCTTGTGTATATCCATAAATGATGAAATTGATATTACATTTTGTCATCTGGAGGAATTATTAATTACTGCTGTCCAGTATTGAAACACCCAATATCTCCCTACCTGCAATGGCAGAGTGCTGGGATTTGAAGTATGTCACCATGACTGGCCATTTAGGAATTTTCTAGCAAAGTCATGGGGTGGGAAAGTTGGTTTGACTATAGAGGTCTGAGTAGTTTAGATGATAACTATTATTGATTGTGGTCAAGAAGATGGCAGGTGGCCCTGTGTCCTGAAGATCTGGGTGAAACTATGGTATTAGTAGCCAAACTTGATGATCTCATGTCTCGTTAAGATTTAAAGTTCTATGATCTTTGGTTTATAATTAGCTGTGGTTTTTTTTTCCTGAACACTGTGAAGAAACTTTAACTGTTTTACTATTAAAACTATTAAAGTTTGGCTCAATAACTTCATTATTATACAAAATTAAAAAATTTTACTGGTCAATAGTAACACAATAAAATGTTTATTTGTTGTCCAACAAAACAGAGTGTACAGTGTTTTGTGAATTTAACATTTTTTTAGAATGCAAGTTTAGACTATCACTAATCTTTATGAAATATTTTTGATCATAAAAATAACATTTTCTTGTCTCCAAGGCTCTTGAACACCACCTTCTCTATTGTCTTCTGTTACTGCTCTTCCTATTCTGTGTTCCTGTTTCATTTGTTGGCTGTGGAAACCACCATGATGAGCAAGTAGAAGGACAGATTTTGTAAAACTCTACATCGTAAGAACATGAACTATGAAAGCTTGTGATGTGGGAGTCCCCTCTGTGTGCTATGAATATGTTTTATTACAATTGGTTAATAAAGAAGCCACTTTGGCCTGCGGCAGAGCAGAACAAAGCCAGGCAGAAATCTGAACAGAGTAGAGAGAGAGGATAGTCAGAGTGAGGGAGATGCCCTGCAGCTGCAGAAGGAGAGAGACACTGGAACCTTACTGATAGGCCATACCCTCTTGCCGATACATAGATTAAAAGAAATGGGTTAATTTAAGATGTAAGAGCTATCTAGGATAGGCCTAAGCTATTGGTCAAGCAGTGTTGTAAATAATATAGTTCCTGTGTGATTTTTCAGGTCTGGGAGGCCAAGAAACCAATGCACAGTCTCCGTCTACAAGCTTGTTCTGTTGTACTCTAAGAAACTCACTTAATTTTTCTTCTTGTCCATTCATTGTTTCTAATAAAATATTACCCCAAAATAATTCTCCTTCATTAATATACAAGAGCAAATTTTATTCAACTTTTGTTGAAAATTAATGAGGGTGCAAAAATATAGGCTGTGACTATTTTTCACAATCAACCCATTTTTGTTTACTGATAGTGTTTTCTCAAAATATTTGAAGTTCAGGTATATATATATATATACAGGTATATATATATATATACATATATATATATACAGGTATATATACATGTATATATATGTATATGTATGTATATATATGTATGTATGTATATATACGTGTATATATATATATATATATATATATATATATATATATATATATGTTTTTTTCAAGATAGGGTTTCTTTGTAGCTTTGTAGCCTGTCCTGGAACTAGCTCTTGTAGACCAGGTTGGCCTCAAACTCACAGAGATCTGTCTGCCTCTGCCTCCCGAGTGCTGGGATTAAAGGCATGAGCCACCCCTGCCTGGGTCAGGATTTTATCTTCTATAGAATTGTTTATTTGCACTATAGGATTTAAAGACATGTGGTAAAATATGTCTGTATTGTAAGGTGATTAAATATATAGCAAGATTTTTCTTAATACAATAAATACAATTTATTATTGTTATTTCTATCTCATATATTACATCCTAACCACAATTTCCCTTCTCTTTCCTCTCCCAAGTCTCTATTCCTACCCTCTACCTTCCCCTAGATCCACAACCCCATCTCTCCTCAGAAAAGAGCAGACTTCCCAGGGACATCAAACAAACATGGCATAACAAGCCATGATAAGACCAGGCACAGACCATCCATCAAGGCTGGATGAGGCAATCCAGGAGGAGGAAAAGGTCCCATAAGTAGGCAAAAGAGTCAGAGACCGCCTCAACTCCCATTGTTAGGAATCTCACAAGAACACTAAGCTACTCAGCCATAGCATATATACAGGGGACCTCGGTCAGAGTCCTATAGGCTCCCTGATCTCTGTGAGTCTCCACGAATCCGGTCAATTGGTTCTGTGGGCCACCTCTCTTGGTGTTTCTGATCCCTCTGGTTTCTCAATTTTTTTAAATGGGCATGTTGGCTTTCAACAGTTCTTGGCTAGTCACTTGTTTCTTTGACACCTCTGGCCTCCTGGTCTCTGTGCATTTTGGGGATAGGGGTTGAATGCATAGGCGGGAGCATAGGTTTAGGAGAGAAGGCTAAAAGGGATACCAAGTGTCCTGGTCAATCATTGTCTACGTTATTACAGTGATACAAGATCTATCATTGAATTTGAAGTTGTGTTTGTGGCCCAACAAGTCTCAGCAAGCTTACAGGTCCACATGGCCATACCCAGATTTATATGTGGATACTGGGATCTAAATTGAGGTCCTCATTCTTATGTGACAAGAACTCTTACTTACTGAGTCATATCTCTGTCTATTAAATTCCTTTTTCTTTTTTAAATTACCTTTTAATTTATTATTATTACATTATGTTCATTGGTGTGAGAGTCAAATGACCTTGAACTGGAGTTACAGACAGTTGTAAGCTGTCATGTGGGTACTGGGAATTGAACTCAGGACCACTGGAAGAGCAGCCAGTGCTCTTAACCACTGAGCCATCTCTCCAGCCCAAATTCCTTTTTCTTGTGCAGATGGGTAAGTTAACAGAAAATTTTCTACTGTAGGCCGGGAGAATAAGTAGTCAAATCTTACCCTTGTTTTAACCCTATAGAGACTTCAGTGACTCATGCAGGGTTCCTGAGTTTAACCTACTACCCTTGTAGCCAAGATGTTTTTAATTTCTGAAATAGCAATAATTATCAAAGCCCTCTATCATTTGAAATAATAGAAGTCATGAGAGTAGCAAGAAAATTAATCATGGAAATTTTCAACGAAGGTGAAAGAATTTTGTAAAACCAAACAAAAGAATGAACTCCATGGAATGAATGGCAGGCTATTCGTTCCTAATGTTTTAGAAGTCCAGTTCATTCCTTGACTGGTTGAGAATGGACTTGGTGCCTCTGTTGGTGACAGTGTTCCCTTCTACTTAATCTTTGTGACACAATACAATGAAAACTGGAATAGTAAATCTAAGCTGAGTTATAGAATCACCCTTAGAGAGGCAAACTCCCCCTGTGGGTCAAAGATCCAGTGCTTTAAGTGGCAAAGCTTCTTGCAAAGTTTAAATAACCTTAATTATAGTCAACAAATGCTAATTTCCAGCTGGGGAAATTGTTTTGTGAGAAGTTTTACAGTCTAAAAAACTTCAGAAGTACAAAGAAAATTAATCATTTCTGTATATGAAAAATGAGTTCTTCTTACTCCCCTCCCTGTCTGGTAACCTTGAAAGGATCATTTTAAAATTAAAGAGAATATTACCCATATTTACATTTCCCCTTACATTATGAGAAAGCGTTTTCACCAAAGCTTTCTCTTCCCACATCCCCGAGTGCTTTGCAGTCTGGGTTGCTTGTGACTGGAATCAACTGCCTGTGTGATGGTTTGCTGCCGCAGTGTGAAAATCAGAACGAGGCCAAGTCTAATGAATGGGTTCATTAGACACAGAGACAATTGCTACTTTTGTTCCTTCCTCTGCTACCAACTCTGTGAGTAGAAAAAAAGTCCTGGCTGTAGAACAGAACCATCCTTTACTGTCACCTTCCATGACCATAGAATAGATGTTTATGTGTTTCATGGAGGGAGGTGAGGGGTGATGGATGATGTTTTCCTTTTTTTTTTTTTTTTTGTAAAAATTTTCCTTTGGTAAAGGACTTAGCTCTAGTAAGTACTCTTAGAGTTGAAATGGTAAAGAGTTGTAATGCTTTTTAAAATATGTAAACAGTGGGTTTATTGCAAGGTCAGATACTTCTGTACGATGACTTACTACTAAGTGTGTCATGAGTACAGCCTATGTTCAGACATATAGATGTTTTATGAACCTTCAAAGTGGCAGATAAGCCAAAGCTGTCCCATAAACTGCTTCAGCATTCGACAGAACAAGGGCTTCCAAACTGACAGAGACTATTTCAAATTCAAAACAATAAAAAATGTTTGTAAATATTTCTTAGGAGATAGGATTATCCAATTAAGTATGTTTCTCAAATAGCAAAACAATTCATATCTTTCTAAATTGTGTGTGTTGCTTGGTTGCAGTATGAATTGTCAATTACCAGAACACAAAATAATCAAGTACACCAAATCATGGAAATGTTTGAAATAACACAGTGTCTTAGCAACTTTATTGGAGTTTTTCTTTGATATCTGTACTTCTGTATTCATTAGTAACATGAAAATTTAACAGCACATACTCCTCTTTAGATTCACAGAAATCAATAGGATTTACTTAAAACTTCAAGTACTTCTAAAAAGAAACCTCAGCATTGTATATATTAAGTACACTTGCTACTTTAATGTCTTTCTACTAAGAATATTTTTTTCTTCAGTAGAATTCAGGATGTATGTCTTGTAAAAAGTAGTGTTTTTGTAAAGACAAGATATCATTATGTGTTCTAGGGTGACCTCAAATTTACAATCCTACCACTTTAGCATCTTCAGTATTGGGATTACAGTTGTGTGCTAACACACCTGGCTACAAATTTTCTCATGTCTGGGGTTAGTCCTTACAATGATATCTGTTCTAAATATAATATTTAATGTTTAGCAGTGATTGATTATAGGTATATTCATAGCTTGTGATCATGACCCACCTTGAATCTTAGCATATTATTTTTGCATTTTATGTTGCATATTATCTTAGTTTATAGAAGGAACTTCCTTTCAGAGCACTTCTTGAATATAAAGGCATTATCTATGGAGGAAAAGGAGGCTGATTGTCAGTTATGTATCCTGATATTAATTCATTTGCTATGTACCACATAATAAAAAAAAACCCAACGTGAATCTTTTGCAAACAATGTCTACCTTTTATACAGCTGTTTGTGTTATCTCTAAGTCAAGGGAAGAACAGTCTGGACAAGACCCAAATCACTGAGGCCAGTGAGGCACAATCAAGCTGCTGTTAAGAACAGATTGGAATTCAGCATCCACTAACTCAAATATAAATGCTTAAAGGCAGTATAACTCAAGTAGTTAACTGAATCCATTTGGGCTTCAGTTTTATTGCCTTCATCTATAAAAGCAAGGTTGTTGCAAATTTAAGTGAATATGTATGCATACATAAATATGTATTTAAAATATATACTGTATGTATGTTCACTTAAGGCATAGAATGTAAGAATGTGTTCTTAATTCAATATCTGTCTAATATATATATATATATATATATATATATATTAGAGAAGTTTTGTCAGAGAGCAAATGCTATTTAAATATTATCTACCATACTGCCTTATATTTCCACTTCTAAACTACTAATAATAATGAAGTTAAATGATTTGTTGGTTCCCTTATCCTGAAGGGTCAAAGATCACAGCAAAATGCCTTCTTTAAGAATTTGAGCAAACACAAAACGAGAAGCCCTAAGACAATATACGGTGTTACTACCCAGCCTAATCACTTCCTGTATTCACAGCTAGCACTTTGTGGAGCTAGGGGCTGGGGGGCTGTTAGTCTTGTTACTTTTTTTGAAGAATGGATTTTTAAGTTCCAGGGACTGGATGGATGAGAGTTCTAAGCCCTGTTGCTCATCACCTATTACAGAAACAGTGGTCCTGAAAAAAACCACAACAGCAAAAACCAAAAAACAAACACAAAAAAAGGAGTACATTTTCACAGAATCAATACGGTCCATTTCCAGCTTTATAAGGACAGAGATTTTTGGTTCATTACTGTGTATACACAATCCTGAGAAGTGTCTACTAATAACTGAAGGCTGGGTAACTATTTCCTGTATAAGTCCAATGACTGAAAACCTTACTCTACCCCGGTGATGAGCATAGAATTAAGAGGAAAATAAGAAGGCATGTGTTCCTAAGTGGGAGATTTCTGAGCCGGAGGAGGTTAGCAGGCTTCTCAGTGGCTCTGATAGAAGCTTATGCTGGAGTTCAATGGGGACAGAGTGGGAACAAAGTAATAAGCATTTCAGCAGCCAAGGAGCTGAGTGGACATTCACAGGAATGTGGGGTGTGCAGTGGGGCCACCCTTCCCTCGGGTTCTCCTGCATGTGTCACATTTGTATTACAAATATCTCGTCCTGCATCTTCCTAACTCTCCCGTCTCTACTTCCATATCCCCCCCCCCCCCCAGTATTTTCAGACACCTTTGACCTGTTACAGAGCATCGTCAAGGACCGAAGAGAAAACCTTTGGCAAGTATGGAGCTTACTTTTAAGTTGTGAGTGATGAGAGCAATTAGCTTGCCCTCTTCCATTTCACAGGTGGGGTTGACTCTGTGACATCTATAATTTAGCTCACAACCTCACAGGATGGATTAGAGCATCAAATGCGATGCAACTGACATCAAACCTAAACATACATTCTTTGCTATTCACCTAGCCAACTTTTCTTTCTTTCTTTCTTTCTTTCTTTCTTTCTTTCTTTCTTTCTTTCTTTCTTTCTTTCTTTTTCTTTTTGAAATAGAAACCATCCCTTTTTACAGCACAGGCAATTGGACAATTCAAAACCCATTAATACGCATTCTAAGTTTTCCTAATTATCTTTGTACTGAAAGCTGAGAGGTTATTAGTCATCCTTGGCTGAGCTACACTGTATTCCACTCACTCCTCTGAGTACAATAAAACAACAAACACCCTCAGAGTACATTATTAATCAATTAGATATAATTTATAATTTCTTAGAATGGCTTCCATCATCTCATTTAACTTTGGAGCTTTTAGACATTAATTAATCATAAGCTGTCCAAAGCTATCATGCATTTATAAGGTGCTTGACCCCAAATTCTGGGCCTGAAAGGAAAAAAAAGTGTGTGAGTGTGTGTGTGTGTGGGGGGGGGGGGACTATGAGAGAAGGTGAAAATGCATCAGGAAATAGAGAAAACAATTAGGCCTAATGTAATTAGAGGGAGAATTCGGACTTATTTTATTCCACGATACTGTTTCTATATTTGAAGCTCCATGTAGAAAAAGGGGCCTTAGAGTTAGAACACCATTGAAGGTGGTATAATTTCACTTGACCCTGGGACATCTAGGGCAAACATTTAGGTTATTGCACAGTTACAAAAGTTTAGATAACATGTGTTCTGAGTAACGTTAACATAAATAGTGTTTAAGGCTAGCCAACGTTGGAAAGCAATCATTTCCAAGACGGTGACCAAATGTCACCAACACAGTGTCACCTGTTGGAGTTGACACAAAAGACTGCTCTTGTCAAAAATGTGTTCATGGGATGTTTTCACCCTTGCGGTCTTCCTCTCACATGTAGACTAGACAGAGGCACTTTAAGAGCTGTGGCTGAAGTTTCTGAAGAACATACAAGACACAGATTTTCAGCTGCCATTGGTCAACATGGCAAGAAAGCAAAATGAAATTGCATTACAAAGAAAGCAAACCACTCATTAAATCAGGAAGTTGTAAAAATCACTAATCTCTGATCCGAAAACGTTTACGGAAGAACAGAAAAATAAGCGGTTATCACTCATCGAGGTTCAGTGACTATTACCGGTTTCTGATGTTTAAGATAGAGTGGTTTAGTTGTTTGCCCTCGAAAAGGTTTAAATTATTGATGAGTTAAACAATTTGAGTTAGTTTTGAGTAACACTTCAAAGTACTAAACTTTACATATAGATTCTGAGCAGTCTGGAAAACTGAAACATCAAGTAAAACAAGTTGGAAGAGCTTAGTAAAGTGTATAAAAATTAAAAGACCGAAAACAAAGCCACCTCGCTGTGAATGTGTAAAAATAAATTGCATCCAATTGTCAGGTTCCTTCCTTTCTTCTTATTTTCCAGTCTTAGTTTGTTGGAACATACTGTACCCTCCACAACACGTTGGACAGTAGGTCCTGGTACACACTAAGGAAGAGCCAACCAGGTAAATACATCAACGTGATGAGGCCCATGAAATTGAGCGGATAGTGAGAATAGTCCCAGGAACAGGCCCCACACATGCGAAGCCCCAGACCCCAAGAAAACTCCCACGCATAGATAAAGATCACATAAATGGGCACCCGCTTCCAGGTGCCCCAGCCACGGCTGTAGTGAAGGTGGAAGTAGAGTTTTTCAACCACAAAGCTACAACTGCCATACATGAAGAAGGACCAGAGCGATGTGTGCCCACTGCTGGATCCGTCTCCCTGCCCCAGAACATTGAAGAAGAAGGTGAAGAAGATCTCATCCAGAAAGCCGTGCATTCCGAAGAAAAGGAAGCGGAGGAGGTCTGGCAGACCTTGGCTGGGGGCTCCTTCTGCGCCCTTGGGGCTCCGGGGTCCTTGTTGCCCGCTTCCAGCCTCCATAAGGACTCGGGCGTCCGGGGCTGCCGATAGTGTGTCCCTGGTTTGCTGCTGGAGCTGCCGCGGGTACCGCAAACGCAGGAAGCGCTTCAGGAACACTTGGCCGTGGTAGAGCGCCAGCACGTATTGCAGCGCCAGGTCGAGTGCCCCCGGCGCCGCCGCGCCCCCCGGCCCGCCGCCTAGACTGAGCAGCAGTGCCTGACCCGCCAGGGTCTGCAACCCCACGTGCGCCCAGGGGTAGAGCAGGAAATTGAAGAGGAAGGCGCTGGGGCAGCGCGGCCGCTGCAGGTAGAGCTGCTCCAGGGCGAAGTGGGTGAGCGAGTGCAGGAGGCAGCGGTAGGGCGACGAGAAGCCCAACATCCGCAGATCCAGGCTGCGGGCGAAGCGCCTGGCCGAGGACACCAGCACGTCCAGGGTGATGCCGTGCATCCCGTAGAAGTAGAGGCGCATCCAAGCGGGCAGCGCTCCGCGTTCCGCCGGAGCATCAGTAGCGGACAACGGTTCGGGGCAACTGGCTGCTGCCTGACTGCGCAGCCCCCCGGGAGCCCCGGGACTCCGGGTCGCGCCTCCCCTCCTCGTTGGCCCTTCACAGGCCACGTCGCTGCCCGCCATGGGCTACTCGGGTTCTTGGGACCGAGTGGCCGAGCCCCGCACCTTCTCCCGTGCCCCGGGGGCTCGCGCGTAGCTCGATTCGGATCACGGTCTCCGGGCGCTTGGGGGACGCGCGGGTCGCCCGGGACACTAGAAGTCCCCTTGCCGTAGCCCCACCGCTCCCTCCTCTCCAGTACAGGGCGAGCTGCTGCCCACCCGCTCCCGCGATCACCCTGCGCGGCCTAAGGAGTGGCACGGCCGGGCGAGGGGAGGTGATGCCGGGGCTGCGGGGAAGAGAGCCGTGGCTGGTGGCAACTCCATCCCCTCCACTGCTCAGCCCCGCCGCCTCTGCCGCAGGCTCCGGCAGCGTTACGCGAGCGGAGACGGCCCTTCCCCCGGCCCTTCCCATACCCGGCTCGACCTCTCCCGCCTTCCACGGCCCCCGCCCCGCCCAGCCTCCAGCGCCAGGGCTCACAGGGGTCGGCTCCGAGAGGCCCTGCGCGCCGCCAAGTCCCTTCTGGCCATCTCTGCGGGCCCGGCAGAGTGCTGCGGGGGGCTGCTGATGGGTTGGTGGCGAGAGTGGAGAACCCCCTAACAGGTGTGAAGGCGAACTGTGGGGCATTCCCGGTATCGTGGAAACCAGGGCCAGGCCTTGGCTGGCGGAGACAAATGGCCAGGTGCCACCAGCCGGAGACCGGGCCCAGGACCAAACTGTGGTACTGTATATTTAATGTCCTTATGCAAAGCCAGCTGTGTCCCAGTCACAGAGTGTTAACCGGAGACTCCACGCGTGCTTCCCCAGAGCAGCCTGCATCTGAGTGCTGCCCCCAGGCCGGATCCTCTCTATCCGTCTTTCCTTAAGTTAGCTTTCTAGGGGTCAAGCCCAGGAGAATTTTTTTTTTTTTTAAATTACTTAATGCCAGGCCTGGTGAGCTGTGTCCTGGCTACAGTAGGTTGGAGGTCCCTTCAACAGTGTGCTTGCTGCTACTGGCACAGACCGGGGTTGAGTTTTTCTTCTTGAAGAAATAGGTCATCTCAGAAACGCAAAGTGAAATAGAGCACCAAGCCTTGTCTTTTTCTCTCTTTTGCCCCTCCCCCCACACTTCCTGCTTCTTCCTTCCGGCCTCCTAACGTTCCTCACCCCCCTCCCTGTTTCCTCTCCATCTTCTCTCCTCCTCTTCCCTCCCCTGTCTGTCTTCCCTCAGGTATCTTTGATATAAATTATATCATTAACGACCCTCCTCTCCCAGTTTCTGTCTAAGCAGAAACTGGATAATTTTACTCTGTCAGGAGTTCAAATGTTCCCTCGCTAAAAAGCTTTATTGAGCTGTTTTTCTTCTGGAGAATAAGCATTTTCTTCTATTTCTGAAGCAACCCTGTTCCTGTCCTTTCTTCTTATTCATTTGAACCATTGAAGCTACTGTCTGTGGTAGTCAAGTTGCCTGTGAGTTAGCTAAGAGAGCAAGACTAGAACAAACACCCTTCTAGTGATGACCATCAGCCCTGTCTGAAGTTCAAGGAAGGCATTTTCCCCTCAGCTTTGCTAGCGAGTTTTTTTTTTTTTTTTTTTTTTTTTTTTTTTTTTTTTTTCTGATGGCGATGAAGTTGTCACACCAAGGACAAAACTGTCAGGTAGCAGACTAGACTCAAGGCTGCTGTAGGACTGCAACAGGACTGGGTACCCAGATTTCTGAACCCCCAGAGGAAGAGAAAAAGTGTAGGAAGACGCACGTTCTCTATAAAGGATGTGTAATCTGGGTAGAACGATGGAAAGAACCTGCCAGCCTTGTTGACGCCTCCTTGTAATCCCTGTACCCAGGAAGGTGAGCGAGGTCACGTCACCGGAACTACATACTGAGAACCCCTCCACTGAAAACAGAAGCAAGCAAAACACAACGAAAAACAATAGCGGCAAAAGCCAAAAAGAAAGACTGAACTGATGTGAAGCAATCTGCTATACTTAAGATGAATATTAATAATAAATATCGTGATCGCCTAGTACTTCACACAAAGGTCAAATTGCTTTTGGCTTACTTTATTCTGCCTCCAAGCAACTGCTCTTTAACTCTACCATTGACACTTAGTCAAGAGAAAGCACCCCATCACAACAAAACACTACAGTATATACCCACCCATTCAGGAGTGGTAGGTTAAACTTAGATTGCTATAAAATAGCAAATTACACTTCAGAGATATATGTCTTCTGTTCTAACATTTCCAAGAAAACTTGCAAAGCAAGGAGGGAAGTCTTTTGCATCAAAGCACTGAGCTTCTAAGATGTATATAACTTTTAGAGACAGGGTCTGATTTTGACCTTGTAATTCTGTGTCAGTCTCTTGAATGCTGAGATTACTGCCATGTGCCAGCACTCCCCCTTTTAGTATTTTGATTCACCATTTAAAAAATTCTGGTTTTGTATGCTATATGTGATCAGTAAAATATTAGTATAATAAAATATATGCAAGCTTTACATACATATAGTATAGTTTATGCTAAATTTTTAAGTATATTATATATACTTGTATATAAGTGTGTTATATATATTTATATTTTGCACATATAAGTATATATTTTAAGTATGTAGTAAAAATTTGAGAGTTCACTATTGTCAAGTAGTGTGACTTTCATCAAGTGTGTGAGAGTTCTGAAAATCTGGGCCTCTCTCTGAAAATTTCCCATTTTCCTTAAAGTGATACAATACAGATATAGCAGATGCAAAGTCAAACTATAAACCCAGTTGATATCTGCTTTTCCCCATGTTTCTTTCATATTTTCATTGTGGTCTCCATTATAACGCCTTAGAATGTGAGAGATGCTCGCTTTAAAACTAAAGCCGAAGCCAGTAAGTATGAGACAAGGTCCAACACAATTAAAACTGCACTGCCTCCAGCTCTTTTAATTCAATGTCTTCTTCAGAAATAAGTTGCGGAGAATCAAGTCAGGGTATTATTCCCTTTAAACAAGCTGTCTGGGCAATGTTGAAGACAAGCACTCACAGGCCTTGAGGTAGAGGAGCGTGGCACTGATTTTTGCTGGGCTCTGTCAGTATCTCATGGCTGAGTGCATGACAATGCTGGAGGTGTGTGCACAAGGGATGTCTAGTGAGACAGGAAGCCAGAGGGGCTGATGGGTCAGGCTTTCTTACAATAATTGCTCTTTTAAGGGAAATTCACCTGAGAAGAGCCACACTAGTGTCTCCTGAGGGCCGCATGAAGAGATACTTCCCTTCCAGAGTGTTCTTTCTCACCCTTTCCATCAGCCGGTAACCCACTCACACTTGGGAGCAGTCTCCAGCCTGTGAAATGCTGGCCGCCTTGATAATGACGCCAGCTTCTGTTCTGCTTTATCTCCTTGTTCTTCTTTTTGTTGTAAACATCTCACTGCTATATTTGCAAGCATTTCTTCTTATTTTAAAGCTATGGAATGGGTTCAATGATCCACGATTATTTTATAATTAAAATCCTCACATCAGTGTCTCCTCAAATGCAAAATGCTTTGAAGCATCTTTTGTGTGTTTTGGGCTTTCTTCATGCCAGGAGACAAAGCTGCCAAAATAAATTTGTAAACTCAACATGCTCTTAGGAGATGGTGGCATGTTTATGAGGGGAACGCAATGGAAGAATCAGGAAGCTACAGTAAAATAACATCAACTTGAGGTCGCTTGGGTGTAAGCTTTAAGGGGTCTGCTCCTTGAGAGAGAGCACACACCTTACATTGCTGCAAAGAGCAGAGACTGGGTATCCCAGAGGCCTAGGCTAGAACCAAACACAACTGATCTAAAAAAAATAATAATAATGAAGTGATTCCTAATGGTATTGTGCTATACTCACAAGTAAGTGCCTTGTCCACTTACCATCAGAGAGGCTTCTTCCAGCAGCAGATGGGAGCTGATCCAGACATTCACAGCCAGACATTATGCAGAGAGAGAGAGAAAGAGAGAAGGGGGGGGTCTAAATTGGAGATCTCTATCAGGTTCCTTCAGCTTGGGGAATCCTGAAGAGGAGGGGGATGAAAGAAAGGAGTTAGAAAGGATGGAGGACACTAGGCAAATACAGCCCATTAAATCAAATAAGCAGAGCTCATATTGGCTCACAGAGACTGAAGCAGAGCACCTGGCTGCATGGATCTGAACCTGGTCCTTTGTGTATATGCTATGGCTTTTAACTTGCTGGGGTTTTTTTGTTTGTTTGTTTGTTTTGTGGAACTCCTAACAGTGAGAGCAAATGTCATTCTCTTTTGCCTGCTGTTGGGACTCTTTTCCTCCTGTTCAGTTACCTTGCCCTGCTTCATTGTGGGGGCTTTTACCTTGTCTGAATGTATTTTGTTTTGTTGTGTTTGATTGTTGCCTCTTGGAGGCCTGCTCTTTTCTCATGGGAGATGGAGAAGGAATGGAACTGGGGTAAAGGAGAGGTGGCAGGGAGCTGGGGGGAGTAGAGGGAGGGAAAACTGTGGTCGAGATATGTTACATGAGAGAAGAAATTTTAGTAGTATTTCAATAACAACAACAACAATAATTACAAGAACAACAACAATGATGACGTCGACGACAACAACAACAATAATTATAATAATGATATGCTGTGGGACAATGGTCTTGTACTCTGTAAAGATTTGTCACTTGTATGTGTTTAAGAAAACACTGATTGGCCAGTAGCCAGGCAGGAAGTATAGGTGGGACAACCAGATTAGGAGAATTCTGGGAAGAGGAAAGGCTCAGTCTGCAGTCATCACCCAGATGCAGAGGATGCAAGATGAGAATGCCTCACTGATAATGGTACCAAGCCACATGGTTAACATAGACAAGAATTTTGGAATAAGACATAAGAGTTAATTAATAAGAAGCCTGAGCTAATAGGCCAATCAGTTTATAATTAATGTAGGTTTCTCTGTGTTTCTTTGGGACTAAAGAGATGTGGGACTGGGCAGGACAGAAATCTCTGTGAACAACAATAATAATTATCATAATAAATGCCTCAATGTAGATGGTATGAAATTTTTTGGCCTCAAAGGTTAGAAAAATGCCCAAGTAAACACATCTGTATAGGTATAATAGTTCATGTGAGGCCAATGCCTCATGGGACTGGTCAGCTTGGCTATAAAATGACACAAAACCTATGACTATATTAGTCAGTGTGACCAGAAAGTAGCATGAGAATGAATAGAAGGCCCAGGTACCTCAGAGAACTGTGATCTCTGGTCATTTGAGACCTAGTGGCCATGGGTACAAGGCTGTTGTGACCTCTCAAATTACCATCCAAGATTTCAGCACACTTTGGAAGATCAAAAGGAGAATGTTCAGAGAGCAAAGAGCTGAAAACATTCCAAAGGAAGTTGACTAGGCTAAGATATGCTGAGTGACATTTGGCTTACAGCTACCTTTATACGTAACCAAACATGACATATAAATATATTGTAAATTAATCTTGTAACAAGTAACTGAGTCTCAGCCAACCACACAAGTTTGTGAGTCCTGCCCAGTCTCCTGACTTTGACTTTCAATTCCTTCCTTCCTTCCTTCCTTCCTTCCTTCCTTCCTTCCTTCCTTCCTTCCTTCCTTCTTTTCTTCTTTCCTACCTTCTTTCCTTCCTTCCCTCCCTCCTTTTCCCCCTCTTTCTCTTTCTCTCTCTCTCTCCTGCTTTTTCCTCTCCCTCCTTTTTCTTCTGTGCCGGGGATCCAACTGAGGGCCTCAAACATATTAGGCAAACATGACCTCTGAGCCACACCCTAGCCTATGGTTCCATTTTTATTATCTTTGTCATTGTTTCTTTAACAAAACATTTCCTTTTATTTTGATACTATTCTCTATGCTCTGCAGCATTTGGTACTAAAGTCAAGGAATAAAACAATCCATGTTCTTTGTCCTGGGTACTATGTGGGTGATGAGACCAAAGCAAATCTGGAGGGACCTTTGGGAAGATCACTGTAAGATATCTCAGAGGTTTAATGAAAATAAAAATTTTACTTTGATTTTACAAAATATAATTTATGATAGCTAGCTTTGTTTTCATTAGCAATTCACGTTAATTACTGAAATAGTAAAGCTAAATAATAAGCAAAACCTGCTTCGGCATCTAAACATGATATTGAGGTGGTAAATGCATTTAGGTCTGTTAATAAGTATGACAAGTTTCTTATGTTAATAACTTTATTTCTTGAAATGTTGTCCACACAATGGTAGGGCACAATTGATTAGGATTAAAATTTCCACTAATACATAGCAATTAAATGAGAAACAAAGGAAATGTCATTTAAGAAAAGCAAAGCATGTTTTATGGAAGTTTATGAATATCAGGATAGATATTTTTTGTTGTGGGAACAAAAAGGCATTTTTTTTTCTAAAGGAGATGGAATCACGAGCTGCCATGTGATTGAGGAGGAAATCCCCGTGGGTGGTGACTGAAGGCTGTGAAGCATTCATAAAGAAGGCTTCCTATAAATAATTTATGTTGTGATTGACTTGGCTATTATTAGAAGGAAATGAGTGGTTTTGTTTTACTTTTTTTCAGTAAAAATTGAGTCTTGCTATTGGAAGTCAAGTGATGCATAGAGTTTTATCATGTGTTGAAGTGATGCTAACATTTTCCTGAAAAAATCATTGATTTGGTCTCAGTAGAATATTTCTCAGTTCCTTCTATTTAAAAGAACATATTTCTGAGTAGTTGGTCTACATAGGTTTTTTTTTTCTGTGTTTTATCATTTTTTTCTGTGTTTTAATCTTCCTATCTTATGTTTTCCTACCTAAGAAAACTTAACCTCTCTCATAAAAAGAGAGGGTTCCCTTTCCCATAACTATATGACTTTTCTGGGTTTTTCCTCTTAAATATTGGGTTTTATTTTATAGTAGTCTATGATCTTACTTTGATAAGTTTGACAAGCCTTCAAAAATGGAATTTTAAATCAAAATCCTTATGAATTTAATTAAGTTTAGGATTTCAGAGAGTCCAAGGAAGTCCAAAGAGATATATAATTTTATTTTATACATAGGAAAGATTACCAAAAAGGCATTATATTGAAATTTTGACTTAAGTCATGTTTGTATAGATATGTCATTAATGTAGGGCCCACATTTTTCATGACATTTCTGGAAAATTAAGGGATCTTGGCATAATATTACTCATCATAATTCTAGTTGGTAGATTATGTATGCCATAGAAATAAAAAAATGCTCTTTTATTTTTAACTATGGCTGTGTTAAGTCTTCTTCACAGCTCAAGTGCTTTATTTTAATACATTTCTGGAAATTTCTAGGAACATTATTATATGTACTATGGTGTCTTAGAGGTTTATTATTGAAAAGATGGGAGGACCCAAACATGTGTGGGTTTCTAGTAGCCTAGAATGGGTAAGAACTATTGCAAATTCTAAGAGAAAGAATTAAAGAGGACTAGAAGAACTAACAAGGATGAATTATGTGTTTCTGTGGGTTGTTCGTGGTTGTTGTTGCTTGCTATTTTTGTGCTCTGGCTCACCGCCAGGCCTTTGTTTATGACTGGTGAATGTTCTACTACTGAGGGAAATCCCTAGCCCCTTCACAGATTTCCTTTACGTGAAATGTTGCTGTTATAAGGTTTTCTAGATTTTTGGAAATATTCTTTTAAAGCTAAGCTATCTGTAGTTTACTAGATTATAGTTTTGCTGAGTGTTTTTAGTTTTATGGCACACCCACACACTGGACAGGTTTCTGAACTCCTCTGGTTCCCTCTAATCCATTCTTTTCATCTCTCCACGTATGAGTGACAACTAATGGCACTGTTTCTGGAGCCATTCAGCCCGAAGCTGGGCGACTTCATATATATTTCAAGGATAAATCTCAAGGCAGGTGTACAGACTTCGCAGAGTCCAAGAAAATGACCAAGTCACTAAACAATGCAAAGGTTGTTGGCATAGGAATATGAAAATGAAGCAACTTGTGTCAACCACGGCGAAGGGATATACAAGCTGCCGGGTTATTAAGGGAGGGCTTACAAAAGACTATTCTAGAGTCACAACCTGGTCCAAAGGTCAAAGTAACCATACATAATACTTACGAGAGGATGTCCACCCAACAACTGTCTGCTTACCTTCTTGGGCCACTTTTGCGAAAGAGCTCATGTGGTCCTCTCAGTTTCTGCCGTTAATATCTCCATATCTCTGGAAATATTCCTTATTTTCTGTGAAATGGATATTCTCATTTTAGTTGTATTCTATATATAAATATATTTACTCCAAGAAAAATCTCTGTTGTCATTTATGTCGACACCAAAGGTGTCCATTCTGTGGCTTGGGATGTGAAGTTCCTGAGTTCCTGGTGTCAGCAGCTTGTCCTAAAGCCACACAGCGGAGACTCCCTATCTAGTGAGACCTTTCACTTGCTTTCTTTGCTCTGCTCTGCTGATGCCTTGCTCTTCGATTGGGCGGGAGCTGCCTTCGCTATAGAATTTTACAATCAGTAGCTTCAGCAGACAACGGGCCAACTGTCACTCCCTGCATCAGATCAAACTCATAGATGGTGGACTGTGACCTCTAGGGCGACCTAACTGCATGGGGGTAGGGCACAAAATGGTACAGTTTTCTGAAACATGACACAGGCATAAATACATTCAAACTCAGAGGTGAAATCAATCCAAGTTATTTCTGCTCATGCTTTCCCATGTCATTTCATATAGCATCTCTGCAGCCTCTGTTCTAGACACACGACATGCACTTGGCACTGCGTGTGCCCTCACATCACACAACATCAGCAAATGCTACCTGAAATGCCATGATATCCTGGAGATTTTGCATTATTATATCATACAAGTTATAGTAATAGCGTGTTTATCGGGAATGCAGGGTGGTTCTCATGCCTAGTTACAGAAAACAAAGGCTTTGAATGTTTACTTGCCTTCATTCATTAGCATGTGATTAGTATATCTTTGGTCTGTGATGTGTTAGAATGTTTGATTTTAAAAGTTGGTGTTTGAACTGTTGTGTCTGAGTTTCATTTTTTTAAAAAGAAAAGAGAATGATTAAATTAATTTGGGCTTGCGATTAGGATAGAATTTTTTAAAACTTCTGCAATATCTATAAGCATACTTTCACATTTTGTACTATGTATTTATGGGTCCCAGTATTGACGACTATAAAATCAAAATATCAATCAGTTATGGAAAACGTGAAGATACTCTTATGTATTGCAGTATCAAAAATTCATCCAAGATTTAAGTTTTTATATAAAAATAAATGAAGATATTCTCATTAGTATTTCATCTTTAATATTTATATGTATGCTAAAATTATTTTTAAATAATTTTTCATATGATTCACTGTCACTAAATATCTGATTTATATATGTACTTTATATATCTGTGTGCCCTGGGTCACAGAAGAGTTTCTCAGGTGGAAAGGGATTAAGAGTCTCTGCTTTCGACAGCCTGCACTCTGTCTGGACCAAAAAGCATCTGAACAGTGACTGCTGCCTCTTACTTTACAGCAATAAATATGTTTATATTAGGGTCTCAGTTACAAAATAGTGTGCAATGTATTTAGTTGAATGAATGGAGAGATCATTTGGCCCATTCTTCATTGTATTCAATTTTATTTCATTTGGGGGCCATGGCTAAAGATCATAGTACAAACTCTCAGTATTATATTTAATCACCAGTATAACAGTGTTTCTCTCATTTACCATAGGCTGAAAATCAGTGTTAAGTGTTTGCATGCAACCCTCTATTGAACATCAGGTGATCTCTCTGATTGTAAGACAAAACTCGAAGATAGAAATGGAATGTCTTTTTTTTTCTGTTTTGTTTTGAAATTCTCACTCTTTTACATTGATGGATTTTGGATTGTTTACTTAAAGTAAGCGATTGAGTTTTTTTTTTTTCAAAAAGCTAACATCAAAGACATACATTATTGTAAATAAACTATTAGACCCATGAGTGGCATGTTAGATTGAAACTCAAAATGAGAGGAACTGAGAGTGTGGCAAGACTTAATCCTGGGTCATACTTTCCTCCAGTTGACAATGTATCCACAAGGGAAGGCAATGTCCAGCAAATTATGCGAGACCATGTTTTAGACTGTGTTTCTGTGCTAGGCTCCAGCAGATCAGAATTAAAATAGAGTCACTCATGTTAAGTAGTATGTAATCGAAACTGAAAAATTCTGAAAGCAAGTAGAGTCCCAGAAGAAATTTCTCCCTGCTTTAAGCCTTACTACTACTACTACCAACAACAAGAACCTGGGAAAACCTGGTGTCCAGCAGGGGCTTGAGTTGCTGTTTCTACCTCCGCCTTGTTCCCTTAGTGCTGTCTTGCAAAGTCTTCTGTTAAATGATTGCTGCTTAGAACTGAGACCAAGCAAGTTCATTAATGATGTGTGATGTCAGTTTTGATCAGTGACTCAAAATGGAAAGAAAGCCCTAGGAAGCATAAGGCTGACCAAAAGGTGCTGTTCGTAATAAAAAGGTTGGTTGGGGTTGGTTAGGGTTGTTCTAAAGCTGTCTTTGAACATATTTTAAGTTTGGCCTGAAGGAGTGTGTGGTGAACTGTAACCCACTTTTGTAACAAGTAGAGAGGTCTTAACTAATCCCAAGTGGCCATTCATCCAAACCATGTCCAAATAGAACAGATCCAAGCTGTAACCCTCTTCCCTGTCTCTGTAGTCCATTTCCATTTTCTGTATGTCACTTCCTTTTTCTCTGGTTATAAATATAACATGGCCATGTGGTGGGACAGGATTCATACCATTTTTGGTCTGGACGGTTTCCAAATCTCAAATTGCTAAAAAAGCCCAATTAAGATCTGTAGAAGTTAAACTTGATGGATATTTGTTTTTAAACAATTCCAGCAGCCTTAACAAGACACTGAGTCAGTAGTGATGCTTCGGGTCCCTTCAAGTATGAAGAGGTGTCTCCTCAGCCCTTAAGGTTTGTGAGTTCCTCTGGGGCTACACTGAATTCATTTTGCTTTGAGCTTACCAATGATTGGTTTTCTACTTTTGAAATTTTATTTATTTATGTACTTAATTTTTGCATGTATATGGTGTGTGTGTGGGCACAAAAGTTGATGCCAGGAGTCTCTCACTTATTTTATGTATTGAGACAAGTCCTCTTGAGTTCAGGGTTAACTGCTCCAGTTAGTCTACAACCCAGCATTGCCTCTTAACCCTCTCTGTCATTGTATCCCGAGCTCTGGAGTTGCAGGAGGGTTGAAAGTCTTACAAGCATGTAATATGGGTTTGGGGGATCAGAAATTTGGTTCTCAGTCTTAGGATGCCTGTGTTTTACCCACTGAACAATCTCCTCAGCCCATGTTACTGGTTTCCTATTTAGTTTGTGTTGGGTTGGAACAGCTGACTTGCGGCTGATGTGGTAGTTTATGGTGTAAGAGGGTGTTAATCTACTGGTTTTGTAGTGATTGACGATTTATTGACAAAACTGTAGTTTAAAGAGACATAGAAAGGAATTGCAACTGAGGTTGTTACGGGACATTAGGCCACAGAGGCAAACCCCAGAGTTTTCAAGTGCCAGGTATATTGCTTTTTTCTTTTATTGCACCCTCAGAGAAGGATGGCCTCAAGTTACTTGGTCAAAGTCCAGCAGTAAATGGTGATCCACTGGGTGAAAAACATCAGCTCTGCTGCTCAAGAGGACCTCAGAGCCAAAACCACAGCTTGTGGGCAGAGGACAACTTGAGGGAGCTGTTGTCTCTTTCCCTGGGTATATTCTGGAGACTGGACCCAGGTCCTCAGGAGTGGCGAGCAAGCGCCTTCCCCTCACTGAACCATCTCACTGGCTCCTATACCTCCTGATAGCCTACATAATGCAGAACCACACTGATGTGTTGATTTCCTCACCTTTTCTGTTTTCATGCTTCCTCTTTGCTTCTTATTTTTTGTAGTATGGAGCTGCGGGCAGGCCTGATTTTCATCCCGCCCGGCTCCCGGCCGCCTGGCTAGCTTATGCCCTGAAATAACAACACACAAATTGTATTCTTTTAAACACTTCCTGGCCCATTAGTTTTAGCCTCTTATTAGCTAATTCTCACATATCTTGCTTTAACCCATTTCTAGTAATGTGTGTAGCACCACTAGGTGGTGGCTTACCGGGAAAGATTCAGCATGTCTGACCAGGTGGCTGGCTTCATGGCGACTGTCTCAGGTTGGAGAATAATGGCGACTGAGTGCTATGTTATCCAGGTTAGCATCTTTTTGTTTAAAAATCTATGTCAGTCCCTTGCCTTGAGCTGCTCGGGCCACTTTTCCCTCCAGGCTTATCCATTATAAGTTTCAAGGGAAGCATACAATTCTGAACAAAAAGTGCTTCTTTTCCTCTGTCAATGAAAGATTTATCCACTAGCAGAAATTTATCAAAGACAAACCACACCATGCATTAAACGATACGACTTATTGAATATTATCATTTATATATTTCACACACCTTTTCTCTAGAACCCAAGGTCAAAAAAGTCATTTCATCAACACTTTATAGCTAATAACATAAATAAAGTTGCGAAGCCACTTCCAAGCAGACATCAAATCTCATTTGTGCCGCTCTGCACCTTACACTCAAGACACCCTGAATGAACTGCGGTCTGCAGATTCAGTGAAAACAGGTATCAGCTCTGTTTCTTGTTCCTCCAAGGAGTAATAATTTGACAACTTGTCACCCTTCCCAAATCACCCCCCTTGACTATCATGTATTTTATTTTAATCAGCCATCTCCATTGGCATTTCAAGTATTTTCCCTACACTTTCACTTAATTATTTAACTAATTCTCCTTCCTTAAGGATTTTCTTACAACCTTGTAAATGACTACACAATTTGTAAATTACTACATAGTGTCCTATATATTTCTGCTGCTTGACTAAATAAATGCCTGAGTTAATACTTGAAAAGAGGTTTGATTGGGTTTATAACTTCAACAGTTTTAGCCCACACTCATTTGTTGACTTGTGGCAATGGGGGAAACCTTATGGCTGGGAGAAATTTCCCTTCTGCCCTGGAGAAATTTCCCTTCTGCCCTTCGAACATTCACTGGACTAAGTGATCAAAGAAAGATTACATAGGAAAAATCATGCAAATATATTACGTGTAGGAGAACAGCCAGAGAGTCTAACCATTGAAACAACAATTCAAAAGCTCATACTCATCTTTTGGTAGGAATAGTGGAGATTGGTGAACATAGAAGTTTTGAGGGGTTACGTATGAAAAAGAAGTTGGGGGTGAACACTTCTAGAGACTGAAAACAGCTTGTAAAAGCATTCTCTTTGGAATCTGAGTCCAAGAATCAGACATTATCTTGTAACAGAGTCCACCCAAATCTGGGAACATACCTCATCCTTCCTTTCTGAAACAGATGATGCTATTTCACGGTGAGGATGGAAGACACTTGTGCTGCTTGCTGCATTCTGGCCAGAATGGGAATAAAAGGAATCTGGAAAGAACCTCTGTCTGCACTGGGATGGGCAGAAGCAATGCATGCTTTCTGGGACCTTAGCTCTGGTGTTGCCTTTAAGATCATTTAGCTTCCTTTAAAATGCCAGCATGCCTAAACCATGATATTTTTGTTGTCTTCTATGTGTGAGACCCATGGTTGTATTTCACATATTTGTAGTACAGAATGCTAGTGTTGTGCTGTGAGCTGAAGGTGAAGCAGAGCCCAGCACTGAGCTCTTTCTCACTAGGATTGTAGTTTAAGCTGAAGTGTTAGTTTTTAATCATTGCAAACAAGATGGTACATTGCGGCTGGTGATATGTATAGCGCTGTAGGCGTGGAGAACTGGAAAGAGCTGATTTCATGCCAACCCATGAGGTTTGCCAGGTCTTTTCCACATAAACAAGAACCCAACAGACAACTTCCCTGATATGCACAGCAAGCCAGAATCTGAGCTGGCTGGAGTTCATCTTTATTTGGTCCCTTGTCTCTTGTCATGTCTGCTGCGGAGGTAGGTAGGGATGAGTAGGATTTACTTGTTCCTTCCAATGAAGCTGAACTAACAAACTGAACATCTGCTCTCCTGCAGTACTGTGTCTAGTCTACTCTGGAGGTTGACTTTATGGTAAAACTTCCTTCCATTAGTCACCAGGAATAAAATCAACACACTTCACATTCTAACACCTACGTATTGCATTTATTGTTTTTTCAATCCTTTCATTTGATCCTTTATCTTGATGACATTGTTTTTGTTTCAAAATTTGTAATTATCAAGTGAAACAGAAACTATGATTTGCTGATCATATGATTCACACACAGTGTTAGTGATAAAATTCTTTCTCAGGATCCAAAGGCAACTCACTTTAGACCACTTTGTCACTCTTTAGAATCCTTCCATTGTGTTTAAGGTGCCACATGCCCACTTTGGCTGTTTGCAACAACCTGTTTGATGACTGAGACTATCTTGACCCATTCAAGTCACTATAACAAAATACTATAAATTAATGACCTATTAGCAATTGATGAGCTATAGACATTTATTTATTTTTTTTCATAGTTTGGAAGGTTAGAAGGTTTGCATCAGGATACTAGACAATTTGTTATCCATTGAGGATCTATTTTAGCTTCAGGAACCTTATGTCTTTGTTGTTCTTCCCTGGTGTGTATGTGTGTGTGTGTGTGTGTGTGTGTGTGTTTGTGTTGCAGAGATGAGAGACTAATCTAGGTCTCATTTGTAAAGTACACATCCTAATAAGAACTCCACCTTATGAACTAATCCCCTCCCAAAAGTCCCACCAGTTAGCACCATCACCTTGGGGATTAGGATTTCAGTGTATGAGGTTTTTAGGGACAGGACAGGCATTCAGCCTACACAGCAGGTACTCACAGGTGAGAGGTGTTTGTTTGTTTGGTTTTTTTTCTTGTTTGTTCTGTTTTTTTGTTTTGTTTTGTTTTGCTTTCCCTAAAATTCCTGAAGGCAGATTAAGGAAGCTGAGTCAGTCTTGTGGGCCTCTAGTCTAGATATCTTAGATCCTCAGGTAAGGGTGAAGCTGTTGAGACAGTATATGACCTACTTCCCTTGGCTGAGCTCTTGGCTCTTTCTGGCTACCTGGTGACAAGCTGCCTTTCTTTCTATGGCTGTAATTTGGTCTGACTATGGGATCTTGCTTCTTCAGAGGCAGGCTGTGTTAGTGACACATCCCTCCCTTCTGTGGTTATGACTACTACAACTCCTGCTTTCAATAATATGTATTTATTATTATATAACATATATGTATACCACAAATTCTATTGAATTTATCATAGTTAAATGTGAATGCATAGTTAATATATGTTTATTTATTCAATAACTATTGAACATTTTCATGTAAGGTTGTGTGTTAACATAACAAACTAAATACAATTAAACCTATTTCCTCTTCTGTTGAAGATAAAGATATTGCAAATAATATAGTTGTCTACTGAAGAAGCATAAATAAATAAAAGTGGAAAGTAAAATAAGCAAGTATTACTCATAATAAAACAACTTAAAATTATGGTTAATATTTTCATATAAAATTTTATGCCATGTTATGGCATTAACAAAAGGAAGGCATGGTGCACATCACTATAAAATTTGTAATTGGCTCTTGTTACATATTTATAGTTTAGCAGCATCTTTGCATTTGATAGTATCACTGGTAGTGACTGAGTAGCATTCCTTTGTTCCAATAGATACTCTAGAATCTGTTCAGCTGATCCCTAGCAGGCTTCGCTGTTTTGAACTTTGAAGGGGCAAGTGGTCCACTGTCATGGTTTATCACCCAGAAATCATTCTTTAATGTTTCACTGAAAGATCAAAGTTACACCTCTTAAATCCGCGTTTGCTGTTAATAGATAGCCCTCCAAAACTCTTACTGGAAACAGTAATTCTAGAGAAGTAGCATCTGTATCTGATGAGATCTGGGAGTCATGGTTGAGAGGTAATTTTTCAGTTGAGTCCTAGTGTTGAGAATGTATACATGGTAGTGCGTATTGCCATGGGTTGTATTGAGTCAACTGAGTAAAGGTAATCTTAGAAAAGGTCTCTCTGAAGGTGGAAATAGAAATCTTCCATTTAAATCATAAACTGTAGCTTCTAACATGTATAAAATCCCCTACTTACTTACTCTAAAACAGATACACCCTTACCTTCCTTCACTCGTTTTCCTTTAATTTTTGCATATATGTAAACAATTTTTGTACTGGATATGCCACAAGCAAAGCATGCTATTTACTTTCAGCAGCTCAGTGTAGGAGGGGAGGTGTATGAGTGAATAGCAACCATGAGCTACTGGATATCACAAACTGAGACAGAAAGAAAGCACTGTGTGTATTTGCACCCTCAGGAAGACCAAGGGAGATGTTCCCCAGACTCGGTTTGTTCTCTCAGCCTTGACTCCTTAATGCTTCTTTAATAGTCAGAGGCTACTATGTTTCGTCTATTTTTATTGTTCAATGTCTCTTTAAATACATTTTACATTTTCATGCTACTGCCTTCATCTGAATCTTCATCACTCCCACAAAAGACAGTCCCAATAACAAATGATTTAAATTGTGTTCCCAGGACTGACTTCTACACTTTGCATCTGTCATTGACCATGCTATCAGTGCAACTTCCCTAAACAGCTGCTTTCAAGATTTCATTACTGTCTCTTTCAAAAAGTCTTTCAAAAAGTCTCCTAATGATTTTTTTAATCACCCGTATAAGCAGAAATGCAAGGGCGTTAGCTTGACAGTGGCATTCAGAAGATCACCATTTTTCCATGTTCATGTCTTCTACCTTCAAAACTTATTTTGCATTTCTCCTGCTTGGGAAACGCTTCTCTATTCTCTACATCCTATTCCCGTTGACATGTCCTTCATGACTTGCTCCATTTGCCCAAAGTTGTTGATGTGTCACTGAGTTCCTTACTTGTTTCTTTTATTACCATTTTGGACTTTTAAAAATATGTCATGTTCAGGAGAGCCATATCAGTCACTCATTTGAACCACAAGTACATAGGACATCATTCATCTTTGGAAACTTATATTAATTTAAATGAGCTGCTGCTAAGATAGTTCTTAGCTTTCATTGATATATAAATGCAGTCTAATAATATGGGCATAAAATATTATATGTATTTTTCCTATCCCCCCACATTTTACTTTAATAACCACTGATGCAGATAAACTTCCATTTCTTCACCCTCTCCTCTTGTTGGAGAATTCTAGGGAAGAAAGTACATTTTCTTCTCACCCTCATATATAGCCCTCACTCCTACGCATGAGTTTGTAGATGAAAACTGTGAGGGGGACACAGAACGAACGGAGGAAAAGGCAACATACGTAGAAAGGAAATGTGTGTGCTTATATAATGCATATATAAGCTGACCTGGATGCTTGCCCCTTTCTTCCTGGTCACATTTGTGGCAAATATAGTTGTGAAAGCCTTTCTCAGTAAGGCTAGACATCATTACAGAATTCCATTCAGCAAAGGGATCCAGACACTGGGGATCAAAATGACTTATCAAAATGAATGCATCTTACTTAGCACCCTTATTTGAGTATTGGGGGCAAAATTTTTTTTCTCTATTTGGGTAAATGTAAAACATGCAAATTTGCATATAAATATTTTCTTATGATTGGGATACATGTTTTAAAAGTTCTTTTATTTGTCAAGAGACCCACACAGTAGAATTCTCTGAGATCACGGGTCTATTAAGAAATTAAATGCGCACTTTGAGTTACAAAAAGGTATCGTTGAAGGTGTGGTAGCTAATTTGATTGACCTTGTTGAATTAAGAAATAACAGAGGATTAATAAGACACACCTTTGGGTGTGTCTGTGACATTGTTTTCAGACAAGTTTGCATGAAGAAATAAGAAAAGAGCCACCCTGAATACAAGTCCAGGACATAATAAAAATACCAATGAAGCACCAGTATTTTGTTTCTCTACATCCTGCCCATGTGTAAGAAGCCCTCCACTCTCAGCCCATCCCCACCATAGTGGGCACTTTCCCTATGATGGTGGACTGTATTCCTTTAAACTGTAAAACAAAATAAATCTTACTTCAAGTTACTTTCTTTCAATAGTCATGGCACTAAGATAGTTAATTAATTTATTATATGACACGAATTTGGTTCCTTTTCATGTTTATGGTTAAATAGTACAGAATCCAGAATAAATAACAAATGAATAGGTTGGAATTTATGTGGTGTTCTTAAGTTTTTGGATTTCATCCTTGAATTTCAATAAAAATATCAGCATAAAAACCATATGCTTCATGTCAAGGATCTAGGACCACCAAATACTACTACGTGCATCCAACTTATTTTTTTTCATTTTATATTATGTTATAGTTGAAAAAGTGCTTCTGTGTTCATTGACGTCATTGGTTCCAAATATGCCTCTGATAGGTCTCTCATCTACCCCCTTTTCTTTCTGACAATTTATTTGTATAGTTTTAACATTGTTATTCCAAGTGTTATTGTCTCCAATTTAGTTTCATACAGCATCTCACTTCTACCAGTTTCATACACAAGTTTTTTTTTACCTTGTTCCACTTAATTTGTATGGAAGCCTTTCCAGATATGAACATAAAGATCTCATCCTCATTTAAAAGTGGTATTGCGCCACTTATATGAATTATTACTTATCCAAATAAGCTCCTACTAATGAAGACTTACATAGCTTTGAAACTTTTGGCATGGTAAAAATGTTACAATTAAAAGGCCTTGAACATAAATCACTCACCTATGTGGAAATCTATCTTCAGGGTAAGGTAGCGTTGGTAAAAGGGTGTATAGATTTGAACGTTGCCATCATAACACGTTGCTTGTGCCTACTTGTACTCACACCAGCAATTCTGAATTGGCCTGTTTCAGTACACATTTCCAATGGTCGTTCCTTAGACTGTCATGATTGTGATATGATGCCATGACACACTATCTTTACTGTAGTTTTAATCTCTAATTATCGTATTAGGAAGGAGGTGGAACATTGCATCTCATAGAGATTTAGTTCCTTTTCTTCTTTTTGGAAGTATTTGCAACTGTTTCTTTCAATGGGCCAATAATCTTCTATAATATCGTGGGAGCAGTTCTTATTTATTACAGAAAATTGCTCTGTGTGTGAGGCACAAGATGCTTTGGAGCCTAGATTTCTAGATTTCATGCCCCTGACACTCTACCAAACAAACAAAACATCATTTTCAATTACAGTGTCTCAAGGACTTGTGAATTATTTTCATTATTTATTAGCATGTAATGATATTTCTTTTTGTTTCTTTCCCCCCTGTAATTAGTTTATAATACTGATGAACTCCAATTTCCCATTATTTTTTTCCTTGTTTTTTAGAACAGCGGAATGCTCACCAAGAATAACCCAGTCTCTCAGAGCGCCCTGCCAGCTGAAAGGCATTTTCTTTCATTGGAACATATTTTTCCAGATTGTCTGGGGGGGGGGGGAATGACCATCTGACACACTTTTATGATTTTCAGTGGTGAGAATCTCTTGAATCTAAGCACTTTGGACCCCAGATTTTTTTTTTTTGAGTGTTTGTGATGGTCAGTTTTATCCTTGAGTTTGTTTCTATTCAAACCTAACCCAAAGCAATTTCTTGCTCTGAACTCATTCTCTGGGATGCTGTGCCCATCCCCATTTGCTAAATTTCTGGGCCTGGCCTTTCAAGAGCAAAAAGCAAAAACCACCACTCTTTTGCCTCTTTCCCATGCCCTTCTTCCCACAGATGAATTTTGGTAGATTATGGCAAACCAAATAAAAATTCCCAAACCATAAAGGACAGATTGTAATGGAGAAGCTCTTTGTTTTCATGTTATTCATGTGGCTTTTGAGCAATTGCACAAAACTCTCTTTGTCTTTTGAAAACAGAAAGAATCTCTTAACTCAGGGAGTATTTAAATCTGAAATACAGTGGGTGGGCTAAAGCATGAGTCCTTGCTTGGGACAAAGGTGGTGCTGTGAGCCATTCTTTCTCAAGTTAGATACACTGTTAAATCTGCAACTATGAATAGGACTTAGGTTAAAGTTTGAGAGGAATTTTTACAGGTTCGAAGATTTACAGTGGGAATAATAATAATTGAAGGAGTTGGGAAATTAATATAATATTATAAAAGGCTATAGACCTGGGATTAGAATTAGCCTGTAAAAGAGAAATTGCCAGAGTAAATCTCAGAGTAACAAAATAAGCATGAAGAAGATGGTGCCTGAGTAGTCTTTTATTATCTGAGGTATAGTGTAAAAGAAGCCTGTGCATTATGAGGCAGAATTTAGGTTAGAAAGAAGGCATTTCCCTTGAATGTGGACTCATTCCAAAGTAAGACTGTAAAGCCTTCTTACATTTTAAAAATACATTTGGAAAACACAGACTGCTTTTTCATGTGTGGGGTTGCTATGGGCTAGCAGAGGATTAGATAGTGTGGTGATTTGAAAGAAAATGGCCCCCAAAGGGAGTGGCACTCTTAGGACCTGTGGCCTTGTTAGAGGAAGTGTGTCACTGTGAGGGTGGGCTTTGGGGTCTCTTTTCTCAGGGTTCACTTAGTATGACAATCAGTTGACTTTCTGCTGCCTCTGAGTCAACATGTAAGGACTGTCAGCTCTAGTACCCCATCTGCCTGCATGCCACCATGTTCTCTGTTGTGATGATAATGGACTGAACCTCTGAAACTAAAAGCAAGTCCCCTTAATTAAATGTTTTCTTTATAGAGTTCTGTGGTCATGGTGTCTTTTCCCAACAATAAAAAACATCAAGTAAGGCAGATGGTTTCCTAGAATCTAACCATCCTAAGGGTAGGTGCATCTGACTGCATCGGGGTATCATTGCCTTTTTCTTTTCTTTTTTTCCTTTTTTATTTTTTTTTTCAAGACAGGGTTTATCTGTAGTTTGGGGGCCTGTCCTGGAACTAGCTCTGTAGACCAGGCTGGCCTCGAACTCACAAAAATCTGCCTGCCTCTGCCTCTCGAGTGCTGGGATTAAAGGCATGCACCATCACCACCCGACTGTATCATTGCTTTTTGCTTGGATCACTGTGGACAGTCTAGGAGGGGAGGGGTAAATAGATGGCTATGGACAGTCTTTCTTCCTGGTTGACAGATTCTTATCTCCTCAAACCAGATACTGAGATTGAGGCTGGCAAAATTTGGGGGGGGGGGATGACAATGGAGAGAAAAGTAGCTCACCATGAAAGCCAGATGAGGCTTCTGAGCAATCCAGAATCCAGAACTCCAGCTTGAGAATCCCTGCACAGTTAACGACTGTCTAAGGCCTTTGTTCCTTAGGAGCTGCAAACCTGCAATTTCCTAGGAATCTTAATAGAAATCTCATTTACTTGGAAAGGAAATGTACTAAATCGGCTGTGCAACCATATTGGTTTTGGATTTTACCTTATTGGATTATATCTTATTTCCAGGTATCTTTGGAGTTACTTTGTACATTTTTTAAAATCAAGTGTGTGTGTGTGTGTGTGTGTGTGTGTGTGTGTGTGTGTGTGTGTGTGAGAGAGAGAGGGGGGGGGGAGAGGGAGGAAGGGAGGGAGGGAAAGGGAAGAGAAGGAGAGGAGTAGGTGTAATGGTTTAGATAAAATGCTGTGGTTTCCCAAGGGGCATCAGCGGGCCACGAAGGGCAACCTGATCCGACGAGAAGCTGCAGCAGGTGGGAGACAGAGATGGATAGGCACACCATTCAGAGTGAGTTTGGATATAGTTTATTTAGTAAAAGGGAAGGGGGAAAGAGAGAGAGAGAGAGAGAGAGAGAGAGAGAGAGAGAGAGAGAGAGAGAGAGAGAGAGAGAGAGGAAATAGAGAGAGGAAAGGAGACCACTGCCACCTCTTCTGAGGAGATACAGGGGCAGAGAAAGTGCAGGCTGGAAGCAGAAGGAAGACCTACACATCTCAACAGCAGGGGGGAGTGGGCGGGGCTTGTCTCTTAAAGGGACAGGACAGACCATTACATTCCCATCTCTTTCTTATAATAAAAAGATGGGAGGTTAGGCAAACATGTTAAAGGAATTGGAACAGTGGATTCCCAAGACTGCTTTTTGCTTATTTATGGGCATTGTCTTGTATGTGTGAGAACCTGAGAAATCTGGGTGCTGGACACATCCTGGAACACATTTTTGCACAATGAAAAAATGAAAAAGCTACCTTTAATACTATGAAAGGTAGCTTGAGAGAGAATTTTGTTAACTTGTATCTTATTGAAATTTGTTTGGTGAGGCTGTCCTTTTAAAGGACAAAACTTCTCAGTTATCAAACTGCATCAGAAATCTTTGAGAAGGATAAAATTTTACTTGAGTTACTGATTAAGAAAAGACAGAGAACTTACTTGGTTGGCACCTAGAGCTACTCCTCAGTACCTCCATGGTCACTGAGGGTCATATTTGTTTTTTGCTGTTCAGTGCAGGGCCCGTCAGGCTCCAGAATATCCTGTGGGCTAAGAAATCTGTAGGAAGACAAGCCTACCTGGACCTGAGCAGCTAGGTTGTAAATTCCAGTGATTCTGTCCACTGTTTGGAGATCTTCAGTTTAGATGAAAGGCAGTTTTATCCAGTGGAAAATTGCAGATGGACATTGTTTTGTGCCCATTTGTCTTCTGTCTTCTTTGGAGGAAGTAGAGTGCTGCTGCTAGGAGCCTGCCTGTCTCTCTTTGTTATGAAAAGTCTTTTAATAATTAAATATTTAAATGCCATATTCCCAGATCTCTGAACAGTTGAGGGCTGCTTATCAGATACAGTATAGAATCTGCCTGGAGAGCTGCATCCAAGCTTGGCTGTACTGGCTCTCAACTTAACAGGTAAGATTTATACTTGTAAAAGACAGAAAGAAGAAAAAAATTGCTTCCAATAGAAAGTTAATCGTAGAACTGACAATAGTAGAGAACAGCTTAATATATTTTAAAGCAGGGTTGGAGTACATATATGTTTTGTAAAAGACTTAAAAGTACATACCAGTTTAAAACATGAGACTTACTGTTTTTGTAGTCTGGAATGAGATACAATGAATAGACAATTATAGTATTTAACAGTAAACAGTAAATATATGTGCATTTAAGTTATATGTAAACACACACAGACACACACACACAGAGAAAGTGAACAGGAACTGGGCAAAGTGGATGCTTTTGGTGGGCCCTACCAAAGCCATGCTACTGCACAAAACACACATGTAACTTCATACACTTAGTGCCATGGCAGCTTAGTCTGTCACAGACACTGCCAACACAACAGTTTTAAAACATGAAATCACAAAATTGTTTTTTGTTTTATGTCTTTCATTTACCTGCTCGGGGAGCATAGGCTTTGGTCTCTGCATCCTCAGCTTTCAGTGTGCAATAGCTTCACTAGAGTTTTCTTTTCTCATATAGCACTTTGTTTCAATTTCTAAATTTATTTTAATTTAGCTTTTTAATATTTTGATAATTTCATGAATAAATATTGTATTTACATATTCTTACTCTGTCAGAACATGGTCTAAGAATGGAGTTGTGTGAGGAGATTTCTGAGTGCCTAGAAGAAAACACCAAGAAACCAGAACAAGTCTTGTGATCTTAGTTTCTTCAAAACTTTGGAACTATTCTTGGATTACACTTTCATACTCCTCTCAAGTATAGCAGATAGGAGTGAGTTTACTTCAGATTATTCTTTACAGCAGGTGATTACTACTTGCTTACATGCCTCAATGAAAAAATGTGTCTGCCACATGTGACTTGCCCTTGTGATTGTATTCTTACTCAGGTGACCTTCTTAAAACTCAGAGTATAAGTTGTCTGATGCTCTGAATAAAGTTGGCTGTCACATGAGAATTTATTCCCCTTCATTTATGGGCTCCTTTCTGCCAGGTTCCACTGCCTCTAGAACAGGAAACACAACTTCTCTCTTTCTTTACCTTGCAACTCCTCCCATGTCTACTTCCAACTTTCTCTCAAATTTATGACTTTCGTTATTATTGTTACTGGCTTGTGTACACACACACACACACACACACACACACACACCCTTAGATGCACACACATAGAGACTTTGTTAAATTTCCTCTTTCTACTTTTTTCTGTCAACTGGTGGTGTCATTATGCGGTTCTTGTTTAGGCAACTACATTGTTAAGAATTCATGGGAGCAACTACCCTGTTGTATATAGACAACATTGTCTCCTAGTAGGCATTCTGGTTCTCTACCTCTTATAATTATTCCATTCTCCATTTCATTGCTTTCCTTGAGCCTTAATATGCCTTAGGTGAGGGCTTGTTTTGGAGATGAATCACTAGGGGTTGGACACCCATGATCAGTTTGCATTTCTGAATAGAGGTGAAAGCTACCCTTATCTGTGGGTATAAGGGTGAATATTTATAATAAAGTTAGGAATTATATTGGTTGAGGAAAATAGCTGTAGTAGGCTTTCTTCTAGGGTTGATGACTTTTCTAGCCACATGTACTTGGCTTGGCTTTTAGTATTACTCATCAATTCCCATTTATTGAGCAAGTGTTCAGTCTAGTTAGTCAGCTGTTGGTAATTCCACACTGTAAAAGTCTTATTATTGCACTGTTGGGAATTTCTTGCCAGGCTGGTCTTGGTATTTCATAGGCTTTACGGCAGGGTGGGACATTTTATTGCTTTTCTCCCATGGCAGCTGCTCAGAAATGTTGGATAAGGGCTAGTCCTCAAGGAGGAGGCTTCTTTGTTAGATTTAGCTAGATTCCTTCAAGTCCTGTGTCTAAAATGTGTAGTGTCTTCAACAAAAGAATCTTGCCCTCAAGTTCTTGTAGACAATGAAGAAAAAAGGCAATAGTCTATATTGTTTGGGGGAATCTTTAGGACCAACTGACCAATACTTGAACGGAAGGTTTTCTATGTGTGACACTAGAGTGTTAGAGGCTATGGCTCTTGGGGTGGGGCTGTTATCATTCCATGTGATATAACTCCACTGTGTGTGTGTGTGTATCTGTGTTTATGTCTGTGTGTTCCTAAATATGTAAATACAACCCGCTTAGCCTGTCTAATGCTACTTGTATGTATATTTTCAGGGTTAACCATTTTTTGTTGGATAACCGATTGATGTAATCTTCCCTAGGGAAGATGATTTCTTCAGATCTCAGCATTCCTTAGCTGCCTGTGGTTTTATTTTTTGTGGGACAGAAGTCCTGTGAGCTTTTCCCTCTTTCATGTTAGCTTTTTAAACATGTAATAGTTCAGTGAAGACATATTGAAGTGTAAAACAAACTGAAGTAAGATGATGAAGAGCAAAAGTACAATGGAAGGACATTTCTCAAAGAGAATAAAGAGTCAGAAAAAAGATAGGGATCATGGGTAGATATATAGAGCAGGATCTCTAGAGAGAGAGATGGTAAGACATAGGCTCTATGAAGGGGGAAGGGAGAAATTTGGGGTAAGGAGTGCTTCAACTAAAGATCAAGATAAGAAGGGTGATACAGAGAAAGTGGGATCACACACACACACACACACACACACACACACACACATTTGTAGCAACAATTAACAAAAAGGAAGCCATGGATTTTACAGATAAAAAGAGGAGCACATGGGAGAGTTTGGAAGGAGGAAAACGAAGGGGGAAATCATGCAATTCTATTGTAATTTCAAACAAGTACAAATAAATTTAAAAACATGACAAGTAATTTCTGACTTAATCACCTTAGTGTTATGATTAATAAGACAAAATTTTTCCATTTCTTGTTGCTATCTCATGTTAGCAACTAGAGTGTTGAATTCTAGTCCGAGGAAATTCTTAAATAGACAAACACTGTGTTTGGAAACCACTAGGCCAGAAGATGAACAATGTTGTAGAGGTTGATAGGAAGAAAAAAGAAAAGAATAAATAGGAGAAGTGAAGAGAAGGTTTCATAATATTGATAGTAATAATTAATTCTTATATGGCAGTATTTACCACATGACAGGACATATCCAACCAACTTACATATGTTAGGTAACTGATGCAATATCAGCTCAATTGTTTGTTGTTCTCATTGACAGCATGAGCCTGGGAGAGGAGAGCCTAAAAACTGGGGCAGACTAAAGTCTAAGCCACTAGCCAACTTTATTCAGAGCATCAGACAATTTATACCCTGAGGATTATAAAAGGCCACCTAAATAAAGTTCTCGTGTGTTCAAGCTGTATATAATCACCAGGGTGGGTGCATGTGGCAAACACATGATTTTCCTTAGAAGCACATAAACAAGTAACAATAGTCAGTTGTAATGAATAGCTACACCTGGGTGGAGCCTGAAAACACATTCTAAGAATAATTTCATGTTTTGATGAAACTGAGGTCATAAGACTCTTGTTTTGTTTTCCTGGGGTTTTCTTACAAGCACTCAGAACTTCCCTCACAGGAATCCATTCTTGGACTGTGTTTCGATAGATGCTCAATGATGAAGGGAGTCTGCTGGAACTAGTCTGTTGTGGAATATTTTAATTGTACTCTGACACTCCTGAGACTGACAATAAAGTTTACTTTGAATTAGCTAGCTACAAGCTGACCAAAAAAGTAGCCTTCGAGGTTTTGGAGGACTGAGGACATATAGAGAGACACAGGAAGTAGTAGGGGGGGATTAGAAAGATTCTTGGCCCTTTTTCAATCAAGGAAGGAGAGGAAAAGAGAGAGGAGGTTACTGCTTGCTTCTTTGCCACTTCTCTGATCATTCAGGTTCTTACCCTGATAACTGACTCCTAAGGTTTTATTGAAAAAGAATAACTGGGCATGTGGGAAGGAGGAGAGGGAAGGGTGAAGAGGATGGTGAGGTGAGGAGAACATGAGGGAACATGAGGTTGAGTTGGGGCAGGGACAAATAGGGAGAGCAAGGAAAGAGATATCTTAATAGAGGGAACCATTATGAGGTTAATGAGAAACCTACACTAGGGATATTCCCAGGCGTCCACAAGGATGACCCCAGCTAAGACTTATAGCAGTAATGAAGAGGGTGCTTGAACTAGCCTTGCCATGTATCCAGATTGATGACCACCCTAATTGTCGTCATAGAAACTTCATCCAGTAACTGACAGAAGCAGATGAAGAGATCAACAGTTAAGCACTGGGCCGAGCTCCCGGAGTCTAGTTGAAGAGGAGGAGGGGGAATAATATAAGCAAAGAGGTCAAGATCACAATGGGGAAACCCACAGAGACAGCTTACCTGAACTAGTGGGAACTCACTGAATCTGGACTGATGCTGGGGAACCTAAAAAGAACTGAACTAGGCTCTCTGAATGTGGATGACAGTTGTATAGCTGGAACAGTCTGTGGGGCCTCTGGCAATGAGTTCAGGATTTATCCCTAGTGCTTAAACTGTCTTTTTGAAAGCCATTCCCTATGGATGGATACCTTACTCAGACTTGATACAGGGAGGAAGTTGTTCTTACCTCAAATTTATCTGCCATGTAAAAATGGAAAATTCACAGAGAGTCTGGATTCTGTATATTATTGTGTTTTCTTTGAATTTTTTGACTGTGAAGGAGCTAAGTACAAAAAACCGTTTCATTAAATGGGCTGCCAAGCCGAACCTGCATATATGTTCTAAAGGTATCTTGACTTCAGAATTTGGATCTAAGAGCATGATGCTTTGGAAAAGAGGGTCTTCTTTTGTTTTCACAGAAGATGAGACCCTGTGGATTGCTTCTATCCCAATATGGTATGATAGACCATGCCCTCCTGAAAGGTTGCTGTGAACACCTTCAGAAAATTCCTTCACTCAACTGCTGACTGAAATGAACCTGGCACACAGGTTACACCATGAAAGACCTAAATAACAGTGCCCCCATTCAGCACGAAGCATTTTGGAGAGAAATAACTATGTCCACATTCCCAAATATTGTTTATAATTGTTCTTTTACATTTAAAGGGGGAAATGATATAGATATGAATAATTTACACTGATATAAATTTTGTTTTACTGGTATAAAGTTAAGGTCAATTTTTTATATGTATATGTATTTCTAATATTGATTAAGGTATTGTGATTGTGTAGCTCATTTAAAAATGTAATGTATAATTAGGAAATATAGCTTGTTAATGGATAATCATTGATAAGAATCAAGCTTATAGTCATGTTAGTTAGATTTTCTAGATATATAGAGATATATTTCAGTTAGATAGGCATTCTTCATATCTTTCAAAGACTACAGAATATGACATTTTAAATGTTTTAATAACTTAGGACTGTTCATGACAATGAGACACATCTGCTCATGGCAGCACCAATCTACTTCAAGAGGAAGATGGGTACTGAAGAGGCTCCTTATGGAGTTGTTAGCCATATGGGAAAGAAACTGCTCATGCCTGAACTGTTGCATAAACTGGACACAAACAGCCCGCAGAGAGAGGACTGCTGAACTTGCCTAAAGTTGAGATGGTCTTTCGAGGTTCCTGAATCATGAAAGAGTCTGTGAGACATTCTGCAGGACACAGCAGATAGTGACTGAACTGCCTTTGAAATTTCCTGCTTCATGAAAATGTCTGCTGGATTCTGTGGGCCTGTAGGCTGAAGACTGATGCCCCAACGGTACAGATGAACTTTGGGTGACTGTCCAGGCAGCAAGATATCTCTGTCATTTCTAGAGTTTTGGAAGTTGCTTACTTCTTGTTTACTTAGGTAATATTATATCCTTCTGGAGTCTTTGATGGAGTTGAAGAATGGTTAGTTACAGTTATAGTTTTCCTTAGTTATGATAAAAGATAAAATAGATATAAATATTATAACTGTAATTCTTGCTTGACAACTGTTTTGTTATATGTAATTTTGCTATGTTAAAGTTAAAGCCTTCTTTTTTGTTTAAACAGAAAAAGGGGATGGAGGAGGGTCATCTGACTATGTGTTACTTTCATTGGTTAATAAACTGCCTTAGCCCTTTGATAAGACAGAAAATTAGGTAGGCGGAGTAAACAGAACAGGATGCTGGGTAGGAAGCAGACGCCTCAGGCAGATGTCATAGCTCTCCTCTCCGAGATGGACGCAGGTTAAGAATCTTTCTAAGCCACCACCTTGTGGTGCTACACAGATTACTAAATATAGGTTAAAGCAAGATGTGAGAGTTAGCCAATAAGAGGCTGAAACTAATGGGCCAGGCAGTGTTTAAATGTATACAGTTTCCATGTAATTATTTCGGGTAAATCTAGCCGGGTGGCGGGACACATCACTACCTATTACACCAGACTTTGTTGACTCCCCATGGGAACTCTTATCCTTTCTGAGGAATGAATGGGCAGTTGGGTAGGGGAAAGGTGGAAGAAAGGTGAGGGGAAATCAGGAGGAGGGGAGAGAGGGGGAACTGTGGTTGGTGTGTAAAATGAAAAGAAAACTTTCAAATAAAAAAGAATAATTACATAAATGTTTCAAAATTTTACTTTAATTCTTCATCACTGAAAATAAGGTAGAGTAGAGAATAGTAAGTGACGGCATTGACCTTTAATCACGTGAAATGTGCCGGTGATTGTTTAAAGTGGGAATACGTTTAGCTGTGTACCATTTTCCCAGTTTATTTCTGTCTGTCTTAGCTTTCTTGTTTGTTTTTCAACATTAAGAGAGTCGTACTTTTAGATGGAGGAGTGGCTCACAGCAGGTAGATAGTAGATAGTAACTCTCATTAATGCCACTGGTCAAAGATTACATTCTGCTTCTCTGTTTATGTCTCCATCCTTGGTGAGAAATCAGACCCCCATAAACCACCACCCACTGGCATTTTTATTATTCTTTCTTAATATGCAGGTGAGTAAACAGAATCATAGTGGTTGTGAACTCACCTAGGTTCCTGGATCAACCAATGCCAGACCTATGATTTTAACTCAGATCTAGCTGTGCTGAGCCTGTTCTACATTTTCAGCTGTTGAAAGCATAACACAGAGGTCCTTGAGCCCACAGATCTCCAGAGAAACCAGGAATGTTAAGCACACAGAATTGTCTTTCCAGTGGGAAAGATGAAAAACCTGTTCTTCCATCCAGAAAGCTGAGAATTGGGAATGATAAATAGGATAATGATCTGCATTATCTGTTGGGCCAGGTCATATCAAGCTCTTACAGCTAAGACCAGAGGTGGTTTAAATCTAAATGACCCTAATAGCCAGAGGCTTCCTGAAGTTCCCACAACCAGGACCAGAGGTGAATAATAGATCAAATCACCTTTAGGCTTGTAAGCTAGCAGCGTAATATTTCTCTAGAACCCATTTTCTTGGAAGACATGATACGTACCCTAAGTTGAGTTTCAATGTAATTATGCTTCCTTGGGCAATGGAGTCTGTATCACACCAGAAAACTTTTTTCACATTGTACTGGACTTTAATACATTGAGAATGACTGATTAGATTCTGGGAAATCTGATCCAGGATGAAGAAATCAACCAGTACTGGCCTTGCATTCATTCTTATCTCTTTGCGTGGTTTGCTTCCCTGCTTGGACATCTGCAGGGATCCCTTTAATCACCCACTAGAAACCAGTCTTGCTTTGAGTTTGAAGTTTATATGACTGCCTTTTCACGAGACTAAAAGATAAAATACCAACCAGTGTTGAAACTAATATTTGCTGAAATAATGCATGCTTTCAGTTATTCTGGTTTTACCTGTCCTAAAATAAACATAACTAAATGCTGATAATTGCAGTCATATTAACACTAAATTATCTCCCCATTAAGTGATGACCAAAGCTGTCTTATAATTAGTCTGTTTTTTGATTCTCGGTGATTTCTCATTCTTTGTTTCTGTACCATATGGTGGTGTTTTATCTTGTGAATCCAGATTCATTAATAAGAAGGTTAAATTTGTTATATGTTTTATGTATATATTATGGTTTCATGTAAAATATCTCCCATAGACTTATGTGTTTATACACTTGGTTCCCAGCAGAGTAAGGAGCAGTGCCATTTCTTAAGGGTTATGGTCTTTCTTGCTTCTTGCTTTGACTCTCTGCTTCTTCATTACCATCGTGATTTGAAGACTCCCATCACCACAGGCAAAGCTGCTTTAGTTGTTGTGCTATCTCTGCTTTCCCGGACTTCAGTCTTCAGAAACCTTGCAGAGTAAAGCCTTTCTCCTTTTTCCCTGTCAGGTACTTGATTACAGAGACTATGAAGTTGATACAGTGTGGAAAAGTACTAGATAAAGGATGGGAATATGGCTTGGTGTTTAGATTTATTTCATGTGTATGATGTGTGTTTTGCCTACATGTATGTTTGTATACCATGGGCATACCTGGTGCCCATGAAAGTTAGAAGAGGACATCAGATCTACAGGAATTACCATATATAGGTGCTGGAAATCAAACTTGGGTCCTCTGCAAAAGCAATGAGTGTTCTTAACTGCTGAGCCATCTTTCCAACCCCACAGTGTTTAAAGCTCTTGTTATACAGTGTGAGACCGAGACCAAGGATCCCTGGAGCTAGCTGGACAACTGACCTAGCAGAATGTGAGAGCACTGGGATCACTGATACACCTTTATATGAGATGGAAAATCAATGTGAAAGACACATTCAAAGATACATATACATTTAAGTACATCACATACAGACATGCAACATTCTAGATAATACCTTATATATTTTTTCAGGTTTTAAAACTTTTTATTTGCATATTTAAAAAATTGTGCATTCCAATAATTAAAATCATTGAACAAAAAAATGGCACTCTGATTAAACTACATTTTACATCCTGTAGGACACCTTGGACCATCTTGAATTTTACTCTATATTTCACTGCCTCCCACCCAACTTTTTCCCTAGCCAACATGCAAGTTCTTTTCCCTCCCTGCCAGCCAGCCAGCCAGATGGGTGGGAGAGGCAGGGGAGGCCTTCCTAGTCAGTAGTTCTGATTCTGATGTGAAAGGGGCAGCACAGTCATTTAAACTTGATCCAACCTCTTTGCATCTTACAAAGTTAAACAGCTAAAGGAAGTAAAATAAGAAGGCAATGCTTGTGGAATGTACAGTGCATATTGGTGGCGCTTGTCTCATTACGATTCGCCAGCTTGCTTCTCCTGTTCAATCGTTTCTTTTGAAGGCAGAGGATTTTTCTCTTGCATTTCTGTCTTCTTCAATTTCGACTTATTGAATTTCTCGATCTCAGCCATATCAGGTTTGTCAGACATGGTTGCTGGAAGGAGTTGAACGAGGAGTGCGAACAAAGAGATTCCGATCAGCTCAGAGGCCGCTGCCGATTGTCAATACCTTATATTTTAATGCATATTAATGTTAAAATGTTTATTAAACAATGTTTGGCAGAATCAACCAATAATTTTATGAAACAGTAGTTCTCCATGATCTTTTATTAACATTTGGAGAAATTTTGGTTCATGATCAGAAGACGTAGAACTATCAAGTAAGTATATGCCATCCAATAATACTATCTTTACAATAAGGAATTATGTGGTATAGGACTGATGAAGTATCTTATTTGGTAGAGTACTTTTTTAGCATGCACAGTACCATAGGTTTTATCCTAAGACACACATTAAAGAAATAGGTATGGTAATCCCAGAACAGTGGAGGTTAGAGGCATATACACAGAGATTAAGGCTAGTTTGAAACCCAGATTTAAAACATATATGTGGTATAAAATGTTAATAGTGCCAAAGTAAGGAGCCTGCTAATTTTTACAGAGTGTTATTATCTGTTTAGAGATCTCAGAGAGTTTAAGCAGCTTGCTCAACTTTGCATTGGTTGCAAGTGAAGACCATGGCCAGAAATACAAGTACATCTAACTCAAAGTCCATACTTTCCACCAAGAGGAGGGAAGTAATTTTCATTTAAGGAATGTGAAAATTAATACATGTATACCCTAACTTTTTAAAGGCTCATCACCTAAAAGAAATTAATTTCAAATGGAATATGTAACAAAAGCTTCTGGCAGTGGTAAGATACTCAAAGTTACTGCCTAACATATCAAGTGTTAACAGAAGTTTCTGTCTTGCCCAGTCACCCAGTCATTAAGTCCCAACAAAACACACAGAGGCTTATATTAATTATAAACTGACTGACCTACTAGCTCAGACTTACTATTAACTCTCTCTTGCAATTTAAATTAACCCATAATTATTATCTACATTTAGCCATGTGGCTTGGGTACCTTACTCAGTGAGGTCTTCTCATCTTGCATTCTCTGTGTCTTGGTTGCAACTACAGACTGAGTCTTTCCTCTTCCCAGAATTCTCTTAGTCTGGTCACCCCACCTATACTTACTGCCTAGCTATTGACCAGTCAGTGTTTTATTAAACTAATACAAGTGACAAATCTTTACAGGGTACAAGAGCATTATCCCACAGCAATCAAGTGAGAAATAACACTGTAAAGGTGATAGAAAAATTGGAATAATTTTTCTTTCATTTAATTTCATATATCTAAATCTAAATGCATTCACAAAAATGTTGCAACTAGATGTTGGAGCTTTAAACAACACAGTCAGCCAGATGAAATTATTCATGTTTCTAGGAAAGAGGGTCATCAAAAAGAATCCATCAAGACTTCATTAAAAATAGAGACATAATGGAACAAAATTGATACCAAGAAAAGACTTGATGTATCGGTAAACTGCCTGCATGCTAAACAATCTTTTAAATGATTTAATTGCAGCTTAGGAATATAAATAGATAATTTGGCTCACTAAAAACAAGACTGCCTGCTTACTAAGCTTATTTTGCAGAAACTTCTTTGCATTTTATTCCCTATTCAGTTAAATATAATGCACTGGGATTTACATTTGTAAATACACACACACACACACACACACACACACACATTCTCATGTAAGCTATTTACAGAGACTGAGCCTAGATATTTTAGACTTTTATTGTGAGAAGGAGATATTTTCATAGTATTTCTTCATATGGTTTCTGCAGGGGGAAGTGACAGATGATAGGGCAAATATTTGAGAAATGAGTGACAATTAGATCTAACTCGTAAACTGCAAATTGGAGGATGGGTGGAAGGGTGATATTTCTGTCTATAGAATGGGTTGCTACTTTGAAGAGGGTGTGTTTGGCTGAAGACAACACCCTCCAGTTTTTTACTCTGGTCTGCTGATGGTAAGACTCCCAAGAGATTGTAAAACTCCTAAGAACTCACTTTGTACCATGTTTCCTGAACAAAAATCATTTGTGTTCCTTGCCTCTTTCTCTAAAGTCTAGACTGTGAGAACAGGATAGATCTCTAAATTTTTGTTCCTGTATTAAGTATTTACTTAATCAGTTTTTGGGTATACAAGTAATTTCTTTACAGGTAAAAGGAGTTTATGTAGTTAGAAGAAATCTGCAGATAATGGGAATGAGCACTTGTCTGTAGAAGGAATGGCGGGGCTGGCTACTTCCCGCCATCCAGCTAGCTTTACCCAAAATAATTACACGGAAACTGTATTCTTTTAAACATTGCCTGGCCCATTAGTTTTAGCCTCTTATTGGCTAATTCTCACATCTTGCTTTAACCCATATTTAGTAGTCTGTGTAGCACCACGAGGTGGTCGCTTACCAGGAGAGATGTTAACCTGTGTCTGAATCAGAGAGGAGAGGCATGGCGACTGCCTGAAGTGTCTGCCTTCTTTCTCCCAGAATTCTGTTCTGACTACTCCGCCTACCTAATTTTCTGTCCTATTAAAGGGCCAAGGCAGTTTCTTTATTAACCAATGAAAGTAACCTCCTCCATCACTTGTCTAGGGAGCAAGTGGGTGAATAAGCAATTGGTGTACCTGGAGTAGAAACTGAAAATACACAAGAATGTGTGTCACTGAAAACTTAAATCTGAAGTGAAAGAAGAAGCCAACTACAGATAGATTCCTGGAAAGTGTTTCTGGACAGAGCATTAGAAAGGAAAAGGCCATATATGATGGTATTTTCAACCTACTGAAGTCTATTGAGTAAGAGATGAAAAGAAAGCTCAGAGCAATCCCTTCCCTCTGCCATGGTTATACTGTGTTTGCTAGTTTACTTGTTTTGTAGTCAACAGAAAGGTGATGCTTATCTGCTGATTTGATTTTCATTTTTGTTAGAAATATTCCTAAAAACTGAGCCTCTCTGCTGATACAAATAATTCCAATCAGACCAAATCAAACCAAATTAAAAGATATCCAGGTTTAATTGGACCTCTGCACTCTCAGGTGGCTCGAGGAGGAAAAGCCAACACTATCACTGAAAAGGAAGAGGGAAGATCACTTGTTTATTTTCTGGGGGCAGTTTAAATAGCCCCTGGGAGTAGTCTTGACCTTTCCTAAGTTTGACGGGCTCAGGGAAAGGAGCTTCCAAAGATGGAGGCCAGGGGCTGGGATTACATTCCAGATATTTGTATGGATAAAGGGGCATCAGCTCAAGTCTGGCTACTTCCTGCAAGCATGGGGAGACATGGGGGAGAAGAGAGCTGGGTGTTGGTGGGTTCATGCTCAAGAGAGGTGTGGCTGGAGAGACATCCTGTTTACTGTCATCTGAGCCACCCAAGATATTTTTTAATAATTTTGATTCTGTCTTCCCTTTTAGAAAGGAATATATTCAAGTTTGGGAGGGTTTGTTAGGGGTAGATTTTGATAGTTTTTCATCTTTAGTTTTCAAAGTTTTCTTCCTAAAGAAAAGTTTTGCTTAAATACATGTTGGATACTTTTCTGCTTATTGATAAACACATTAAACTTATTTCATGAGAACTTAATAATTCATTTGCAGTTTTGCTAATAAGCCAGCTCTTCAAAAATGCCTAAGGAACACAAGTTAAGCAATATGACATCCTGCATTATAATTCACTGGCAATATAAAGTCAGTGGGGTGATATGTTCTTGGTACTTTCAAAAATGTGAGCCAGGGGAAATGAATGGATAAATGATCTGTAATGGATCAGCAAATGGAATGTGTCCTCTTTGACTCCTGACCATGTTAGAGATGCGTTCTGACTCTTGTCTGGTTTTGGAGAGAATTGTAGATGTCTGAGTCAAACAACAGAAGCAAAATCTTCCTGAAAAAGAAAAGTGAGAACTTGAACACATTATTGCTAAGTCATGGGTGATTCCAGGATCTGGTGATGGGTTAGCTGTCTTGGTTTAGCTTTGGTGTGACTGAGAGTTTTCTCCTCCATGAGTATAGACCTGCCTTGGTGGTCATCATAGACCTTGGAATCTGGAAGACACTGATCTTGATAATCCTCTTATTGTGTAATGATTATGCATGCTCTATCCTCATGTTGTGACTTTCCCAAAGTAACACAAGCAGGAGTTGGTCACTCAGGTGGGTCTTAGACTCAGGTATTTTAAGCCTTGGTTTGTTTTCTTCCTTATACATGGTGTGATGTCTGACAATGAATAATTGGCAAAAAGAGAAATGTGATAGATGTACCAGGTCTTTGAGACTAAGGGGTTTGATTATAGACCATCCTATTAAGATTTAAAATCAGAAGAACCTTGTTGATAAAAACATAGAAATATCCTAAAGTAACAGAGCAAAGATGGTTTCATAGCATAGTAAAGCAGAGGCGATGCAAATTAAAAGATAAAAAATGTTTAAGTTACTGGCACAGCTAAGAATCTTTTGGCATGTGTGTGTTTGACAAATAAACAACAGCAAAATAACCCCTACTCAGTGTAAAAAATAGTTCCTGGAAGTATTGTAAGGCATTAAATCATGACACTTTCTGCTATTGAGAGCAGGTCACGATTAGCCTAGGGAGAGACTTCAAAAGAAACTCTATGAATTAGAAAGAAAATTAGGAAGGAAAAGCTCATGTACCCATCACTCTTCAACTTTCAAAATAGAAGGAACAAAGATTTAAAAATGTGCTTTTGCTAATCTTTAAATTTTTCTTTATAAGAACTGCTATGAAAAGACTGCACATTAATATAATAGAATATCACAATGTTTCATTCTTGCTTAAGTGTGTGAGTTTTCTTTCTATGCTGTCACAAATCATCATACACTTGTGACTTTAATATTTCTATCATATACTTCTAGATGACAGAATTTTCACAGCAGAAAAAGTCAGTGTCAATGCAGTTTCTGCTTGGAGTCTCCAGGGAGAATCTACTTCCCTGTACTTCTCCATTTCTAAAGCTGCTACATGTAGTGAGCATCCTCCATCCTCAGACCCATCCATGCTTCATCACGCTAGCCACTCTTCCTGTGCTGTGTCCCTCTGGTCCTCTGCCTTTGGACCCTCTTTGTCTTTTAGAAACATTGTGATTATATGCCGTCCATCTGGGTTAACCAGAATAACCATGTCTTAGTAATAACTGCATGCACAAAGTCTAGCTTTCTATTTGAGATACTATTCACCAAATGTGGGATTCATTAGAGGGGTCATTCTTCTGCCCTACCACAGACTGTAATTTTTGTATAAAATAAATGTATGAAAAAGTCTACTGTTTCTCCAGTAATACACCAGAAAACTACCTGAATTGATGATGTGAGCAGGCCTGCTTTTTGTCCCGCCCTGCTCCCGCATGGCTAGCTTTACACCCAAAATAGCAACACATAAATTGTATTCATTTAAACACTGCCTGGCCCATTAGCTCTAGCCTCTTACTGGCTAACTCTCGCATCTTGATTAACCCATTTCTATTAATGTGTGTAGCACCATGAGGTGGTAGCTTACCTGGAAGATTCTAACCTACGTCCATCTTGGGCAGGAGCTTCATGGCGACTGCCTGACTCTGTTTTCTTTCTCCCACAATTCTGTTCTGTCTTCCCTGCCTACTTATGTTCTGACCTATCAGGCCAAGCACTTTTCCTAGTTAATTAACCAATGAAAGCAACAGAGAGATAGAAGGACCTCCTACATCAACTACCTGATGCTATTGTGTGCAAATGGCTAGAAAAATTAAAAAGTATTGAAGAGTTTGTCTTTTATCCAATAACACTCTTTAGTCTTTGCAAGTTACCAGTTTTATAACTTCAGCTTCTATTTATGATTGTGGTTAGCTTTTATCACCAAGGAAATCACTTGTGGTGTGCTCTTACCAGACTCTTTGTAGTGATACCTGACTAGGAGCTCACACAACTTTGGGAGGTCAGTTTGTTAGTGCTATAGCCCAGAAAGTTCTTTGTCATAATCTCTTGGGTAATGAAATATCTGAGTGAGTACAGAATTCTTGAATGGCAGAATTTCTCAGACAGTTTCAGGCATTTTACTGACACAATAGGAAACCATTGTGTCTAAGAGTCAGTCATCTTTTTAGCCATCTCTGGAACATTTTAAGCTTATTTCTTGTTTAAACAGTGCTAGGATGGAATCATAGGCTTTTTGCCTGCAAGGCCAGTGCTCTTTTTTCTTTTTTAAAAAATTTATTTATTTTTAATTAAAAATTTCCACCTCCTCCCCTGTTCCCATTTCCCTCCCCCCCATCCCCCTCCTCCCATTCGCTTTCCCCTCCCTCTCCAGTCCAAAGAGCAGTCAAGATTCCCTGCCCTGTGGGAAGTCCAAGGTCCTTCCCCCCTCCATCTATGTCTAGGAAGGTGAACATCCAAACAGACTAGGCTCCCACAAAGCTAGTACATGCAGTAGGATCAAAATCCAGTGCCATTGTCCTTGGCTTCTCAGTCAGCCCTCCTTGTCAGCCACGTTCAGAGAGTACAGTTTGATCACATACTATATCAGTCCCAGCTTAGCTGGCCTTGGTGAGCTCCCAGTAGATCATCCCCACCATCTCAGTGGGTGGGCACACCCCTCATGGTCCTGATTTCCTTGCTCATGTTCTCCCTCCTTCTGCTCCTCATTTGTACCTTGGGAGCTCAGTCCAGTGCTCCAATGTGGGTCTCTGTCTCTAGCTTCATCCATTGCCAGATGAAGCTTCTATGGTGACATGCAAGATATTCATCAGGATGGTTATAGGAAAGGGCCATTTCAGGCTCCCTCTCCTCAGCTGCCCAAGGATCTAGCTGGGGACATCTCCATGGACACCTGAGAACACCTCTAGAGTCAAGACTCTTGCCAACCCTAAAATGGCTCCCTCAATTAAGATATATACTTCCCTGCTCCCATATCCACCCTTCCTCCATCCCAACCGTCCCACCCCAAGCTCTCCTCATCCTCCCCTTCTCACTTTTGTCTCCCCATCTCCCCTTACCGCCACCCAACCCCCACCCCCAAGTTGCCTGACAATCTTGTCTGCCTCCAATATCCAGGATGATAACTAGATGTTTTTCCTTGGGTTCACCTTCTTATTTAGCTCCTCTAGGGTCACAAATTATAGGCTCAATGTCCTTTATTTTTGGCTAGAATCCACTTATGATTGAGTACATACCATATTCATCTTTTTGGATCTGGGTTACCTCACTCAGGATAGTGTTTTCAATTTCCATCCATTTGCATGCAAAATTCAAGATGTCATTGTTTTTTAAAGCTGAGTAGAACTCTAATACGTACATATTCTACACTTTCTTTATTCATTCTTCCATTGAGGGGCATTGAGGTTGTTTCCAGGTTCTGGCTATTACAAATAATGCTGCTATGAACATAGTTGAACAAATGCTTTTGTAGTATGATTGGGCATCTCTTGGGTATATTCCCAAGAGTGGTATTGCTGGATCCTGGATCCCGAATTTCCTGAGAAACTGCCACACTGATTTCCAAAGTGGTTACACAAGTTTGCATTCCCACCAGCAATGGATGAGTGTACCCCTTACTCCACATCCTCTCCAGCATAGGCTATCATTAGTGGTTTTAATTTTAGCCATTCTAACAGGTGTAAGATGGTATCTCAAAGTTGTTTTGATTTGCATTTCCCTGATCGCTAAGGAGGTTGAGCATGACCTTAAGTGTCTTTTGTCCATTTGAACTTCTTAAGTTGAGAATTCTCTGTTCAGATCAGTACCCCATTATGTAATTGGGTTAATTATCATTTTAAAGTCTAGTTTCTTGAGTTCTTTATATATTTTGGAAATCAGACCTTTGTCTGTTACGGGGTTGGTGAAAATCTTGTCCCAGTCAGTAGGTTGCCTTTTTGTCTTAATGACAGTGTCCTTTGCTTTACAAAAGCTTCTCAGTTTTAGGAGGTCCCAATTATTCAATGTTGCCCTTATTGTCTGTGCTACTGGGGTTATATGTAGGAAGTGGTCTCCCATGCCCATATGTTGTAGAGTACTTCCCACTTTCTCCTCTATCAGGTTCAGTGTGGTCAGATTAATATTGAGGTCTTTAATCCATTTGGACTTGAGTTTTGTGCATGGTTACAGATATGGATCTACTTTCATTCTTCTACAGGTTGACATCCAGTTATGCCAGCACCATTTGTTAAAAATGCTTTCTTTCTTTCATTGTATACTTTTAGCGCCTTTGTTGAAAATCAGGTGTTCATGGGTTTGTGGGTTAAAATCTGGGTCTTCTATTCGATTCTATTGGTCAACATCTCTGTTTTTGTGCCAATACCAAGCTGTTTACATTACTGTAGCTCTGTAATAGATTTTGAAGTCATGAATTTTTTGCCTCCGGAAGTACCTTTGTTGTATAGGATTGTTTTGGCTATTCTGGGTTTTTTTGTTTTCCCATATCAAGTTGATTATTGTTCTCTCAAGGTCTGTGAATAATTTTGTTGGGATTTTGATGGGGATTGCATTGACTCTATAGATTGCTTTTGGTAGAATTGCCATTTTTACTATGTTGATCCTCCCATTCCAAGAGCAAGGGAGATCCTTCCATTTTCTGGCATGCTCTTCAATTTCTTTCTTCAAAGACTTAAAGTTCTTTTCAAATAGATCTTTTACTTCCTTGGTTAGAGTTATCCGAAGATATTTTATGCTATTTATGACTATTGTGAAAGGTGTTGCTTCTCTGATTTTTCTCTCTGCTTCTTTATCCTTTGTGTATAAGAGGGCAACTGATGTTTTGGAGTTGATCTTGTATCCTGCCACATTACTAAAGGTGTTTTCCAGCTGTAGGAATTCTTTGGTAGAGTTTTTGGGGTTGCTTATGTACACTATTATATCATCTGCAAATAACGAAAGTTTGGCTTCTTTCTTTCCAATTTGAATATCCCTTGATCCCCTTATGCTGTTTTATTGCTATTGCTAGAATTTCAAGCACTATATTGAAGAGGTATGGAGAGAGTGGACAGCCTTGTCTTGTTCCTGATTTTAGTTGAATGGATTTGAGTTTCTCTCCATTTAATTTAATGTTAGCTGTCAGCTTGCTGTATATTGTTTTTATTATATTTGGGAATGAACCTTGTATCCCTAATCTCTCCAAGACCTTTATCATAAAGGGGTGTTGAATTTTGTCAAATGCTTTTTCAGCATCTAATGAAATGATCATATGTTTTTTCCATTTATTTATATGATGGATTACATCATATAGATTTTCATATGTTGAACCAGCCCTGCCTCTCTGGGATGAAGCCTACTTGATCATAATGTATAATTTTTTGGATGTGTTCTTGGATTTGGTTTACCAGTATTTTATGGAGAATTTTTGCATCGATGTTCATGAGTGAGATTGGTCTGTAATTCTTTTTCTTGTTTAAGTCTTTGTGTGGTTTTGGTATCAGGGTGACTATAGCTTCATAAAAGGAGTTTGGCAATGACTCTTCTGTTTCTATTTTGTGAAACACAGTTTGCAATACAGGTATTAGCTCTCCTTGGAAGTTCTGGTAGAATTCTGCATTGAAACCATCTATCTGGTCCAGTGCTTTTTTTGGTAGGGAGGTTTCTGATGACAGCTTCTAATTTTTCGTGACTTACAGGTCTATTTAAATTGTTCACTTGGGCTTGATTTAATTTTGGTATATGGTACTTACTTTAAAAAGTGTCCATTTCTTTCACATTTTCCAATTTTGTAGCATACAGGTTTTTGTAGTAACATCTAATTATTCTCTGAATTTCCTCTGTGTCTGTGGTTATGTCCCCTTTTCATTTCTGATTTTGTTAATTTGCATGTTCTTTCTCTGCCGTTTGATTAGTTTGGCTAGGGGTTTGTCAATTTTGTTGATTTTCTCCAGGAACCAGCTTTTTGTTTCATTGATTCTTTGGATTGTTTTCTGTGTTTCTATTTTGTTGTTTTCATCCCTTATTTTTATTATTTCCATCTTCTTCTCCTCCAGGGTAAACTCTGCTTCTTTTTTTTTTCTAGAGCTTTCAGCTGTGCTATTAAGTCTCTAATGTGTGCTTTCTCCATTTTCTTTATGTGGGCACGTAGTGCTATGAACTTTCCTCTTAGCACTGCTTTCATAGTGTCCCACAGGTTTAGGTATGATGTGTCTTTATTTTCACTGAATTCAAGGAAGACTTTAATTTCTTTCTTTATTTCTTCCTTGACCCAGGGGTGGTTCAGTAGTTGACTGTTCAATTTCCATGAGATTGTAGGCTTTCTAGGGTTAGAATTGTTGTTGAATTCCAGCTTTATTTCTTGGTGATCCAATAGTACACAGGTGGTTACTACAATTTTTTGTATCTATGGATGTTTGCTTTGTTACCAATTACGTGATCAATTTTTGAGAAGATTCCATGTGATGCTGAGAAAAAGGTATATTCTTTTCTGTTTAGGTGGAATGTTCTATAGATGTCTGTTAAGTCCACTTGGTTCATTACATCTGATAGTTCTCTTATTTCTCTGTTAAATTTCTGTCTGGTTGACCTGTCCATTGGTAGGAGCGGAGTGTTGAGATCTCCTACTATTAGAGTGTGGGGTTTGATGTATGCTTTGAGTTCTAGTAATGTTTCTTTTACATATGTGGGTGCTTTTATATTAGGGGCATAGATATTCAGGATAGAGACTTCCTTCTGATGAATTGTTCCTGATATGAGTACAAAGTGTCCATCTCCATCTCTTCTGATTGATTTTAGTTTAAAACTAATTTTGTTAGATATTAGTATAGCCACACCCGCTTGTTTCTTTGGTCTATTTGATTGGAAAACCTTTGCCCATCCCTTTACTCTGAGGTAGTGTCTGTCTTTGAGTTTGAGGTATGTTTCTTGTAAACAGCAGAATGTTGGATCCTGATTTCGTATCCATTCTCTTAACCTGTGACTTTTTATAGGTGAATTGAGTCCATTGATATTAAATGATATTAATGACCAGTGGTTGTTAACTCTGATGATGATGATTATTATTATTATTATTATTATTATTATTATTTGGGTGGTAGAGTTTGTGTGTTTCCCTTCTTTGAGTTGTGCTGGTGGAGGGTTGTCAGATGCTTGTGTAATTATGGGTGTTGTTGGCTTCCTTGGTTTGTGATTTTCCTTCTAGTATTTTCTGTAAGGCTGGGTTTGTGACTACGTATTGTTTAAATCTGTTTTTGTCCTGGAATATCTTGTTTTTTCCATCGATGGTGAATGCAAGCTTTGCTGGGTATAGTAGTTTGGGCTTACATCCATGTTCTCTTAGGGTCTGCAGCACATCTATCCAAGACCTCCTGGCTTTTATGGTTTCCATTGAGAAGTCAGGTGTAATTCTGATAGTTTTCCCTTTATATGTTACTTGACCTTTTTCTTTTGCAGTTCTTAATATTTGTTCTTTATTCTGTATGTTTTGTATTTTGATTATTATATGGCACGAGGATGCTTTCTTTTGATCCAGTCTATTTGGTGTTCTGTAGGCTTCTTGTATCTTCATAGGAATATCCTTCTTTAGGTTGGGAAAGTTTTCTTCTATAATTTTGTTGAATATGTTTTCTGGGCCTTTGAGTTGTAATTCTTCTCCTTCTTCTATCCCTATTATTCTTAGGTTTGGACTTTTCATGGTGTCCCAGATTTCCTGGATGTTTTGTGTTAAGAATTTGTTGGATTTGTTTTGTTCATTAACCAGTGAGTTTATTTCCTCTATAGTAACTTCAGAGTCTGAGATTCTTTCTTCCATCTCTTGTATTCTGTTGGTAATACTTGTCTCTGTAGTTCCTGTTCATTTACCCAGAATTTCCATATCCAGCCTTCCCTTGGTTTGTGTTTTCTTCATTACCTCCATTTCATTTTTCAAGTCTTGAACTGTTTCCCTTACTTGTTTGATTTGCTTTTTCTTGTTTTTCTTGGGTATCTTTGAGAGATTTATCATTTTCTCCATTTTCTCTACCTTTTTGTTTGTCATCTCCATTTCTTTATGGAAGTTTTTCACCTCTTGTTTAAGGTCCTCTATTATTTTCATAAAGTTCCATTTAAGGTCGATTTCTTCTATTTCTTCTTTAGTGTGTTCAATTCTTCTTGTTTTGGGATCCCTGGATTCTGATGATGTACTGTTGCCTTTCAGGTTGTTGGAGGAATTCTTGCATTGGTGCCTGTCCATCTCTTCCTTCAAATGGAGCCAGGAGAGTCTAGGTGTCTTGGTGCAGTCTTTGCTGTGACTGACTCTCTGGGTGGATCTCCTCAGTGCAGGAGCAGGAACTGTTCCTGTCTAGATAAAACTCCTCAGCACTGAAACAGGGATGACTGGTAGCCCCCTCTGGGTGGATAGCCTGAGTGCAGGAGCAGGACACTGTTCCTGATTCACAGACCCTCCAGAAGGAACTTTTCAGCACTGAAACAGGGATGCCTGGTAGCCCAAGGACACTGCTGACAAAAGGGCAAACGTGGGGGCAGGATGGGGTCGAGTAGAACACAGAAGACCCTTGCAGCACAAGCTGAAGGAGCCCATACTCCCTTGCAGGTACATTCAGGACAGCCTGGAAGGCAGACACTCATATCTCTGGGTGGATAGTCTTAGTGCAGGATCAAGAAACTGTTCTTGAACCAAGGACCTTGCAAACAATGGGCAGGCTTGGAAGAGGCAGGGTTGTGTGTTGAGGCCAGTGCTCTTCTACTGACCTAACACCCATAATCCATCCTTGCAATTCAGAGGTACCATAATAAAATGCCCAGGATGGATCTCTTTACTTTAAAAACAATTTAAATCCTTGTTATTAATTAAATTTCTTTGACATTTTCAAACATGTATAAAACACATTCTAATTACTCTTCCCTCCCACCACTATCAAGTCCTTCCTCCCTAAAAAATCCTTTTTTCCTATGTTTTTATTTTATTTTATTTTTTTTTTACCCACTTAGTTTAAACTTGACTTTTATAATCTTGGCTTGTGTCATTGGAGCCTCATGAACTCACAGATGATACACTCCTGAAGACAATGCCTCCTTAGCTTGGAGGTGTAGGCCAGAAAAACTTCCTTCCCTATCCATAGCTGGTTGTTGACATGTCCAGTCTTATGTAGCTCAAATACTGGTAACTATAGTGCCTATGACTTTAAGATTGCAGTGGCACGAACTGGAGGATAGCTCAGTGGTTGACATCACTTCCTGCTCTTGCAGAGGACTTGAGTTTGGTTCTCAGCAACTACATAGCAGCTCATAACTGTCTATAACTCTAGTTCTAGGGAATCTGATATTCTCTTCTGGCCTGCATGGGTACCAGGCATGCATGAGGTACACATGTATGTATGCAGGCACCCACACATACACATGAAACAAAAAATCTTTAAATTGAAATGATTGCAATGGTTGTGTATGGCCTATCAGATGTCCCCTTTTTGAATATGCAGGCTCTTACATTCTTTCTGATTCCTCTTCCATGGTATTCCCTAGGTCATAGAGGAGGTATGTTCTGGCCTATCTAAGTTGCCAACTGGGAAGGGATAATATCAATTAAAGAACTTCCAGAATGGCTTCAGGGCATGTCTATGGGGTCATTTTCTTGATTGCTTGTTGGTGTAGAAGAACCCAGCCCACTGTGGTCAGTATCATCTCTGGGTACATGGGCCTGGGCTATATAAGAATGGTTGATGAATCCTATGGAGTTAGCCAGTAAACAGTGTTTTTCAATGGTTACTGCTTCAAGATCCGGCCTTGAGTTCCTTTCTTGGGATCCCTAGATAATGTGTTGTAACGTGTAAGCCAAATGAATCCTCTTCTCTCCTAGCTGCTTTTGGTCAAAGCAAAATTTTGGTCAAAGCTGCTATTTTATCAAAGCAACAGAAAAGCAAGTCCACTAAAAGAAAAGCTTTTCAGATTAAGGCTGAGAGCAAGTAGGTCTCACCATATTGACAATATACCTCTTCTTATCATTGGAGAATTGTTTATTTGGTTCAATGGTAACTTTTCTTAAACTTCCTCAATTGATTCTCAATTTTGGTGTAATTTTGACTTTTCTTCTTTTGTTTTTATTTGTTCACAGGGGACTTGAGTTCAGATCCCTAACACCCAACTAAAAGCTGGGAATGCATCTGTAGCCCCGCTGCAAGGGAGGTGGAGACAGGAGGATGCCAGATGATAGGTGGATCTAGGCACAGTGACACAGTGTGTTCAAAAACTAAAGTGAAGACCAACTGTGGGTAACACTCAGCATTGACCTGTGGCCTCTAAGTGCAGCCATATGCAGGAGACATGTATATACACATGCACACATCTATACATGCACACACACACACACACACACACACACACACACACACACACAAATATAAATGAATACATAAGGAAACAAAATCTCAACAGTTTGTCAAATGTGAGAAAGACAAACACAAGGACAGGTGGGCAAAACGTACTTGTGAGTCATTTATTCTCTACACATTTCAGTTATAGTAGGTTACTATCTATTGGAGGATTGGAGTTTATCAGCAAGAGGTAAGGAAGTAGACAAGTGTCATGATTATGTAATATTTACCACTGAATTTTGAGAATGGAAACGTTTTTTTCTGAAGCTTCTCTCACTTCAAATCCACCACAACTGTTTAAAATATATAAGAATATAAAAATCTGCTCTGATTATGCTTTTTATTTTATTATCTTTTATCATTCTACCAAACTTTTGAAGAACTTTTTGAATAATTTTAAATCTGGTATATCACAGATGTTTGGTCACTATAATAATATGTAATAGAGAATTTATTGTACCCCTTGGGGTTACAAAAACAGTGGTGAAATTGGGTGATTAAAAACATCTAAAATATGATTGCTGGATCTCAGGGGAAAGTCCTAGTTATCATAAAAAGAAATCAATGAATTAATTCATCTAGGATTTCCTGACTATGATGGTAGGCCTGGAATCATTCTTGATGAAAAAAATCTAAATATGGTTCAAAACAAGTACAACCTAGAATCTGTGGTCCAAATGACAACCTGCATTATAAAGCTATTATTTATATGGGTAGCCTGCAACTCTGTTAAGAAACTTGTAACACTTAGTACTAACAGTGTGCTGAGTGACCTAAAGATGAAGCCGATGATTTCACATGTTGGCATAACATGACTTGGGACTCAAAATCACAAGAAGGATATCTGACAGAAATGGGAGGAGCTATGGCTCAGCTGCTGTCTCTTCCAGAGAAATAAGAGCCTAGGTCAGGGATAAGTCACACTGCCTGAGAAATACCCGTAGTCCAGCAGTAACTTAAAGGAAAAATGACTGCGTCTTTATTTTTACCTTTAAAATTTTACCCAGATTCCAACCCTGAACTAGAACTGGGATGAGAAGGATCTTCAGGGTACATGATTCCACCTTGCTAAGTTGACAAAGAGTGTGAGGCTATTACAAAACTGTTTAAACCATAACCCATGGATTTTTCAGAATTATCACTGACGTTTGTTGAATGAATACACAGTGAACACTTGCATTTGCTAGGCAGTAGGGATCACAGGTGAGTGATGTGGGAAGTCCTTCTATATATGTGTTGCTTTTATTGGTTAATGAATAAAAAACTAGTTTTAACCAATGGCTTAACAGAGTAAAGCCAGTTGGGAAATCTGAACAGAGATGTAGAGAGAGAATAGGTAGAGTCAGTGAGATACCATGCAGCCGCTCACAGGAGACAGATGCACCAGAATCTTGCTAGTAAGCCACAGCCACATGGTGATACACAGATTAATAGAAATGGGTTAATTTGTGATATAAGTTAGCCAGAAATTCACTTAAGCTATTGGCCAAAAAGTACTGCAATTAGTATAGTTTCTGTGTGTTTATTTCTGGTCTGAGCAACCAGGAAACAAACAAGTGGCCTCCGACTACAGTAGAGAACATTTAGTCTTCAAAGAGTTATAATATACTTGAGTGGAAAAGAAAAGGCATTCACATAGGTTCATTTAGCTCAGTATCTCACATATTCATTTGAGAGTATTGAGAAGCTACTATTTAGTAAGCTTGTTGAGTAGGCATTTTACATTTTTAATGTGCTTTATATTCTAGAAAATCAATCTGTATTTTTATGTAGTTGAATGATGGGTATATACAGGTTGGTAAGAAAACAATTAAGATGTTTTCAATGAAGACTGGATGGTCTCAGGAAGTATTCCTTGTTGAGCCAAATTTGGAATGGTCAGCTGTAAACAGATATAAAAGATGGGATTAAGTGCAGATGGACCAACTTCGACAAACACATGACCCCTCCCCCAACTATAGTGTGTTGGGAGAACTGGTTGGCAAAGACAATGGTACAGGAAGTTGGTACGCTTAGCATGAGTGAGATCATGAAGAAATCAATATGCCATTGTTGACGAAAACAATGGCAGTCACTGAAAGGTGAAAAACATCAAGAAAACACTTGATTATATACTGGGGTTTCAATTAATTAATGTTTCAGTGTTCAGGATCAAAGTCAGAACCTGTGCACACTGGGTTAGTGCCCCATGACTGAACCAAGCCCTCGGTCCCAAGTAATTCATTACTAAATTACAACATATATAGATCCATAATGCTTTTAAGGTAAGGATGTTTCACACATTTAATTATTTTTTATTTAGTTGCCATTGTACCTTCAGATAAAATGTTCATTGTTTTAAATAGAGTCAAAACTGCCATGCGCATGTTTTTAGCTCAGTCCCTAGCATATTAGTTCAGCATCAACTACCTTAACTACCTTAACTACCTTAACTGAGACTTCCTGTTCAGAACTCTCCAGGATCCTGGTGAGGTGTTTTGACTACCTTCTTACCCAGAAACCATTCTGTATTTTGAAATTCCTTTTAAATTTGCTTTTATCGATGACCTGTTCTTCACTTCACATTTTCAAAAATTTTGTTAAAATTTCTCATCAGCTCGCCTTCTGTAAATTCTAGTCACCCCATGTTTATTCTTTCAAAAGTACCAACTGCTGGCATTTTGTTGAGAGAGAGAAGGGGTATAAATGTACTTTTAAAGTCTGCACAAACACCAATATAAGCATGTGTGTGGAATAGTATTCTGGAGCTACAGTGGAAGTGGTTAAGAAGGAGAGAACAATGGAGACTTTTGCTGAAATTGAATTAACAAGTAAATGGAGCCTGGAGTAGGGCTGGGCAATGGGAGATGCAGTAAGGAAAGGAATGCATCAATGAACTGCTTCTCAGTCATGACTGGTGGCATATGCCTGTGATCTCTGTTACTTGAGAGTCCCAGGGAGGAACATCAGAAATTAAAAATCTGCTTGGGCTACAGGTTAACCAGGTTGAACAACTTAGAAAACCTATCTTAAACTTCAAGATAAAAAAAGGGCTAAAAATATCTCATTTGCCTGTCCCTACAGATGGCTGAGATCCAATCTCTAGACCACAGCCCATACTAACTTACAAAGAACTGGTTTCAATTCTCAAAATTAGAGAGTTTTAGAGACCTATTCCATAACAATGTGAATGAGCTTCACTTAGTTTCATACCTTAAAGTCATCAAGATAGGGAATTAATATTTACACCAGGTTTTATAAACCCATAGCCTTTAAAAAAAATCACACCCACCCATGTACATCAGGGTATTACTAATTGGATTCATCAGTTTATGAAAACATTTACAGAAGTAATATGAAGTTGGGAAGGAGATATTTTGAGAGGTTCCCAGGGGGAGCTGGTCAGAGTTGGGGGATAGGTCTGACCAAGATACACTCTATACAGACATGAAATTAAAAAGAAGTAAAGAAAATAATTAACTCAGAAACAGAATTTTTATGACATGACTGACAGTTAATGTGTGGGCCATGTACTTGAAGTTAAAGTGACTAATCTCACAAAAAGAAAACAATATAATGAGGCTAGAGATTTAGAACAAGTAAATGTTTGTTGCTGAATATCCAGTTACAGGTACAGTTTCTGCCTTGGGGAGCTAAGGCATAAGGTAGAAGTGAAGATGGGCTAGAGATAAGCAAGAGATGGGAGGAAAGATATAGTAGTTAGCAACAAGCTGATCATAGCTCATCAATGAGAAATAGACCACTGGAGGCAAATAGTTTGGATTCATGCTAGAAATTCAAGGAAGGAAAGAAATGCTTTAAAAAAATGTCATCTTGTGGTAAGCCTTGATTTCAACTGTAAAATTAAATGACAGGCATCTTAACAAACTCCTCAGAAAGACTTAGAGAGTGATGTGGTAGATGTAGGGGAATCTGGCTGCTACCTGGCTTACAGCCAGAGGGTATGTATTCTGTGCTTATATTATTGAAATAAATTATAAGAAATTTCAAGGTTGTTTGACTTGCAATCTCTACTAAGAGGTTTTCTTTTTTGTTATTATAAATATACATTTATAGAATCTTGACTTGCTTTGGACTGGTCTTCTTCATATGATTAATGAACCACAAAGTTCAATTCTCAGTTGCTTGTCATTCTAAGTGTTTTGCTCAGGTTGAACCTGGTCATTTGCTATGTTGTGTGAACAAGGTCTTCCATTTTTATAATCACCATTTACATTGTTATTCTGGTCACTGACAGCAGTAATGTCATTATTGTAAAAAATCATCAGCAGAAGGGGATGCAGTGACTGTGGTTAAAGCTATAAGCAGTCATGGGCATAATTAGGTAATTGTCCTTTAATTTTCACGTGCCTTTAGATGAGAAGAAAGTGCATCACATGGGAATGGTGCTGAGCAAAATGATGAATGTGGAATACTACAACTATGTCCCAGAAACTCTCGCAAATGTGTTCTTCAGTTCACCCCCACTCCCAGATTAATTGTACTTTTCAACACAAATTAGAATATGTGATCATTCCTTATATGGCAAGACATTTGGTGTCTGTTTAGAATAAACCTAATCATAAAAACCAAACCAAACTAGTAATGTGTAGAGTCCTCAAAGGCAGGATGAAAGCATTGGATTTGTGAACAGTTTGTGTGTTTCTTTAAAAAACAAATAAATGAACAAGAAAACAAGCATGTATTCCTTTCACAGTGTGGGTCCCAGAGATGAAACGTAAGTCCTCAATCTTGGCAGCGTGCAATTGCATTTACCCCACTGATATATTTAGCTGGCCTGAGTTTGACTACTTCTTGGCCAACACTGACTCACAGAGCCAAAGGGAATTGTAATGGAAAAGGTTATTTAAGGTATATTGACTTTTTGTATGAGAATTTGGGGGTTTATGAGATATTGTATTTTCATACTAGAAACTGGAAAAACAGTTCTAGAATGTTTTTTAGCATAAACAAACAAATGATAATTCTGATTTTGGTTTGGGTTCATTAAAAAAAATCTGGAACCTACTGCCAAGGTTGGCGCTTATTACATTTAACAACAACAACAACTCAAAACAAAACAAGTATCAGTAAATAACAAGTATTAGTAAAAATCATATTATGTTATGTATGTGGAAACAATCATCTTGAATTTGTCTTTTGCCTTTAAATCTGCAATTTAAAATCCATATGAAATTTTGTTAATGAGCTCTAAATTGAATAGAAAATCAAAGGCTCTCAAGCCGTTACAGTGTGACGTTTCTAAATTTCCTATGAAGCTAGGAAAATTGTAAGCGCTTGATGGGTTATTTTAACACAGGGTATCCTTGATGTGAATTAGGCAGGAAGCCATCCTGGACTCTGAAAGATGCACCATTTACTTAAGTTTAATCTTATTTTGTAGACATGCCAAAGGGCTGGAGAACAAAGCTTTCATATTTAACGAAATAGAACCATAGCACTGTGCCAGTAACTCAAGCCCTTTGGAACAAAGCCCCAAATCAGATTTGTTTCGGAAAATGATTCTAAGTTCTCTAAACAGTTGTCATGGGGCCTTCGCTATAAAGTCATTCCCTCAACAATTACTGACTGGATATCACTGACCTCTGTGACTGTTTATGTAACATGTGCCTATGTGCATAGTATAAAGAAAGTCATTTGTTGACTCTACAAATAGCAAATCATGAACAGAAAACCTACTAGATGTGCGAGAATAGGTAACCACAGAGATCCAGTCTGCACAAGTACATCTTTTAATACTTAAATGGTACCCTATTTTATTATTATGGAAGCATACGTGCCCTTATAACTGAAATTTCATCATGAAGACTTAGAATCAACAAAGAAAAACATAGAGAATATCTATTTGATAGTCTTCAATAACTGTAGCACGCTGTTTACTTTAAAATGATTCCACAAATAGTCATTATGTAATTGTTTAGTTGCTGGATTTAAAGGGATAGGTTAGGTGTTTTGGTCAAATTCACTGGCAGTCTTTTGCAAAATTAAAGTCACTGTTTGTATAATGTAGGATAGTGAAGGAAAGATGAACTTACTCCCAGCATGTGACGTATTCATGTAAAATATCCATCTCGATATAATTCCTTCTCAGAGCAACCCTCCAGATTTCAGAATCTGACTTTAAACTTGTTGGACATGTGAACGAGGATGATGACTCCGCTTTCATTGGCCTCCTGTCATAGGCACGCTTCCAGCTGCTGCTTATTTGATGTGACTTCATGTCATTTAGTGTTACTGGCTTCCAGAAGTGCTCATCTACAACAAGTCCAAGTCCATTTCTTTAGGAAATTGATGAGACCAAACTGGAGAAGAGCTTTGGGTCTGCAGAGGAAGTGTTGGCCAAGTTGTTAATGGCTTTATTCTACTATTTGCCCCGATTCCCAACTCACTAGTTTTCAGGGGGGAAAAAGTTTATCATTGAAACCATGGGAAAAGGCCAAGCCAGTAATGAAATGATTGCAGCCTGGGGCAATTTCTGCTAGGATAAATATATTTATGCCAAATATATTCTGGTTGACAAATTTATTTTTCTACCCAAATTATGAATGAATCATTGCTTTGTCAGTCTAACTTCTGAGTCATTTGCTAGCATGGAAACCTACTTTGCTAAGTTGAAACCATATCTCTCTTGTTTCTTTTGCAGAAGAAGCAAGTTGGGTCAGATTGTGGAGAGCCGAGGGCCAGAGGGATTCATTCCCCTTGTACTAGAATTACAATTCGGTTTCATTGCTATTCAGATGTTAGGAACTGACCTAGCTAGGCAGAAGCTTGTGGGTAATGAACACCACCCACACCAAAATGAAGTATCAGGTGTAGTAGGCCCTGGGCACCTGTGTGTCGATTGCTCTTCAGATTTCAGTCTGTGATGCTGAGATTGTGGTACTCCATCGACCCACTAACAGCTTTCGGCACTTTCTATCCAGTCTCAGGTTACAATGCAGATGTGGACAGTTATCTGTCCTGCCTGGATGCGATGGTTAACATCATTTCTCAGAGCTACAGGACACATGAATAGAAAAGAGAAAAGGAGCTTCTGGTAGAGGGTGGGAAAGAGGTTGTAGGGTACTCCTTTCTTTTGTAGCATTCAGAATCTCAGTATGGTGGGGATGAAGCAATCTTAGAAACTGGTTGTTGGGAGCGCTTTAAATGTAAATTCACTACTTTTTTTAAAAAATAGAACAAAAGGTTACTCTGTAGAAGCATCACTTTGCATTTGGTACAGCAGAGGGTATTACTGATAATTAGAACTTCCTTCAAACTTCAATTTCATTTCATTAATTTTTTTTGAGCAGGGAACAAAGTACTATAGTTACGGGAATTTCATGTATTTTCTCAGCTTGATTCCAGACCTATATGACTACCTGTTATAGAACTCGACCAGAGCTCTCTTCATTCCTTCTTTCCTGGAAGGAGAAACGTATTTTTTATTTTAAAAAAATCTCTTATATTTTGATACTAAAATATAATTTTACCATCCCCCCCTTTGTTTTCTCATCTTAAAATCCTCCCATATACATCTTCCCTCTCTTTCAAATTTATGACGTTTTCATAAATTGTTGTTACATGCGTATTTAAGACGTCATTTGTCACTTCCTTTGTAGAGCCTGTCCTCTCTACCAAGTCCTTTAACACAGTATCAGTTAGCTCTCTTTGCTCATTGAAGCACATGGAGCAGTCAGCACGATGCTTATCATACCCATCTTAGCTGTCTGTTATGATTAACTAGGCTCCATTCAGTCTACATGTTTTGCAAGTAACTCACACACTGAATAAAAATAATTAGGACTTATTCCATGCCAAAATATTTTGTGAATATTGAGGAACTAGTTGGGGGTTAGGTGCTGAGATGTAGAGCTTGTATTATAATGCTGAAGATAAAACAAACAATTAGACAAAGAAGATAATCATAGACTTAGCGGATTATCATAAAGCCAGCAATTAAGAAAAATGAGAGGCTCAGTACCCAGGATGAAATGGAGATGTCAGGGAAAAGTTTAGGGAAGTTCATGGTTGACCACAGAGCAAGAGTTTAAGAGAAAATGGGTTCTATTGTGAGATAATAAATATTGTCACAAATGTTCTCCACAAGCATAATAATATCAAGGTAGCAAAAGAGAGCTTGGTCATTTGGGGATAAAAGATGAGAGTAAAAGATCATTAGAGACACACAACTACTTACCACAGGCAGTTATTCTTTATGAAAAATAATAGTACATCACATCCAGTAGAATGAGAGGAATTCATCATTCCTTTGCTCCTCTATTTTTTAATATACTGCACTAGAAATATGGAAATCAGAACAGCAAAACAACTTTCTTAACATGTAATGTCTTCACTAACTAAATTTATTGTTAAAGCTTATATTTTAATATTTGCTTTATATTAATAATTTTCACAAATATTAATAAACAAAATTAATTATTTGGCTTTTGACTAGTAATATGCCTGAGACCAACATACTATTATTGCCAATTGTGTACCAATTCTGAATTTTAAAAGGATATATTTACAAATTCAATATTATACAGTACATTGCTTTACTATCTCAGTTGAATCAGAAAAACACATCCAATTTAACCTGGGCAAATCAGGATATTTCCCCAAAAATTTAGAAGAAGAATCCAAGAGACTGAGCACATTACAGTGACAATAGATGTGGAAATTGAAAAATTTAGTAAAGCTAGAACTGTTCGTTTAAGAGCAATGAATTCCAGAAATTTGGGAGTAGAAGAGAAACCATGAAAAGCAGAAGAATCCAATTAATAGAAAGAAGAAAGTCGATAAAGTAAATATACAGGGAATTAAAATTAAGACCAGACAGCTCATCAAACTAGAGTGTGCTCTTACAGACTCCCCAAGTCCCTAGTGAATCACATCAAGTCCAGACAAGTTCTACTCAGAGTCCCTCAAAATGTGTATGATACACATATCCCCATCACACACACACACACACACACACACACACACACACACGCAAACACACACACACTCAGACACCACACATACACACAGACACACAATTTATTGGCTATACAAAGACACATATGTTCATAAAAAAACCAGCATTACAAAAATACAAGACCTTTAATTCTTAACAGCTTTTCTTGTGACCAATATGACTCATTTTTAAATGCACTGTGCCCCCACATCTCCTGCCCCATGGCTGCTAAAAAAAAAAGCAGGTGTGTCCAATTAAGGCTGTGGTTCTTTGATGTCAGAAATGAGTGTTGCTTCAGGGTACAGGGCCAGTATAGGCAAGTAGAAGCTGTTGGGTAAAGGCTAAACTCAATTTGCTAGGCAGAACTTTCTCTCAGCCAGCAGAAATGGAAGAGTCTTGCACAATACGTGTGGGATGTTTATTTTCATGTTTCTTTTCAAAGCTTCAGTTTGTGATTCCAGCAGTATTCACAGACAAGAATAGTATTTACAATTGCTTAGCAGGGTGAGAAAGGATAATTTTATAGTACTAACAATATTTACATTAATAAGTTCACACAAACATAAGTTATAAGGTGTATGATATTGTTTCTTTATATGGCTAAAGACACCATATTATTAAGAGATTTGAAGATAGAATATAACTATTATTGGTTGACATTATAAATTGTTATATTTTATAGTATATAAAATGATATGGAATGAGTTTTCACATAAAATTCCATTAAATTTAAAATTATGATCTATAAATTTATTGCTTTATTTCTGAGTTATTGCTATTTTGGTCATTTTTGTTGGTTTGTTTTGAGACAGGGTTTCTTTGTGTAGCCCTGACTGTCCTGAAACTCACTCTGTGGATGGGGTTGGCACTAAACTCAGAGATCCGCTTGCCTTAGCCTGCTGAGTGCTGAGATTAAAGGTGTGTGTCATCACTGCCTGGCATTTCCTGTTTTTATTACTTCATAAGAACAGATTTTATCTAGTTTGAAACATATAGTAAACTAGAGGACCAGAATGCCTGCAGAAAGATAGTATCTTCTGCACACGACAGGGAAGTGTTATCCATACAATTAAGATCTCCATATTAACCGTAAGTCAATATGCCAACAAAGACAAGAAATTTCTCAAGGCGCCAGCCTGGATGAAGAGTTACAGGCAACCAATGACTGTTGAGAGAGGAAGAACAATTTCCTCCATCACAGTCCCTCAATCGGTTTTCCAGCCTTGATCTGCTTGCCCTAAACACAAGCACATGACTTTTAATCTTGCCTCCCCCGCCCCCAGCGGCCCACCGGCATTCCGGCAAACAGCCCAGAGGTCCTGCCACCCGAGGTCACTATGTCATGCGTTGCATGGCTACATCATGCATTGTGTGGCTGTGTACAGCTCTATGCACTTGCGAGCTTTCCCTTTAAAATAAGTTCCGCCTGCCTGTTTGGCCCTTCACTTCCCCTCTCAGTCCGCTGATCCTCTTTCCCTGCCCTTTCTTAATGAGCTTCCCATGTGTTTGTTGAGCTCTGTTATTCCTCACCATAGCAGTGGCAGCCAAACAGCAATAGGGGGACTAGAGGAGGAGTTGGAGAGAAATGGTTGGAGATGATAATTCAGTACTCATGTATAACGTTCTGTGAGTTCGAGGCCAACCTGGTCTACAAGAGCTAGTTCCAGGACAGGCTCTAAAAAAGCTGCAGAGAAACCCTGTCTCGAAAAACCAAAAAAAAAAAAAAAAAAAAAAAAAAATCCAGCATGATTGGGGGTAATTCTTTGCTTGCTGAGGAACCATTGGCAGTTGACAACCTTTGAGAGCAGGAGAGTCATTTTTCTTCCAGAAAAGGACATCAGTTGGTTGTCCATGCCGCTGTAGTTGACCCAGTCCATGCTCCTGTAGATATCCATCCACATATTAGTGGCACTATGGGACTCAATGGGTTATTTAAAAGCAGAAAGAGAAAAGAGAGGACATGAAGTTGAGAGAAAGTTATGTTGGCAGGACTCTGAGAATAGGTATGACCAATAAAGACTGTCAAAAACAAAAATAATTTTGTTCACCTAAAATGATTGTCCAGTATACTATTACTACTAATAAAAACAAAGTAAATTAAAATAGAATACATCTTGAAAATGTATTGAAAAATAGATATATTTGCACCTTTACATGTCTTGATATACTATTATCATGTTAGTTTCTATAATATTTCAGTGGAATAATTAGACATATTTGGTAATAATTAGATTTGTTTATATGTGATGCTTTGCTGGTTGCCAGCTGTATTGAACCATGGACTTACATTTAAGAAAAATCATCATCAAATTTCACCAATAGGAGGGTGGAAATATTTTAAGAATTTAGTCATGGGGCATATTATTTTTTTTAAAGACTTTTATGTCATGCACACCTCAGACCTGAGAAATGAACCTGTTCCCATGACCTGCTTTTCCTTTGTTTTCTAAGATTTCAATGTTGTTATTTTCTATCAGGCTACTATTGTCTGTTTTTAACATTTGTATTTTTTTTCTTTAAACTTTTGACATTTTTAGATGAGATCCTAGCTTTTAACTCTAAAGTGTCTTGTTGAAGACATCATAGAGGCTAAAACTTTTCTGGTATGCTTTAGTAGTAATTTCAAAGTGAAAATCCAGGACAAATAATTCTACTGTTTTCTTTTTCTGGTTCACATTGTAGCTTAAAGGATTGTTGGTCTAAAAGGATCTGTTACTCTAATACTCTTTTATCTTATAGATTAGAAAAGCTAAGACTTTGGGTACTGAACTGATTTGTCTACATTCCCAACGCACAAATGGCTCATTAAAATAATTTCGTGCTTAAATTGAAGTTCAGTGTCATTTCCTCTAAAGAATATTCTGTCTTGTGGTACTTTGAATAAACGTGGTCTCCATATGCTCCTATATTTGAATGCTTAGTCACCCAGGAGTGGCACTCTTTATAAATAGTAGAATGATTAGGAGGGTCACCCTTGTTGGAGTGGGTGTGCCTTTTATTGACTTAGCTTCTGAAATTCTAAGGCAGCTCCCAATTAAAGGCTTTGTACTCAGGCTGTCGGACCTGACCACCAATACCTCTGCCCACGGAGGCATCTCATTGGTCCCCAGACTGTATTTCAGGTTTTGTAATGTATGAAGGTATGACTAAAGGAAGGGTGAATTGTAACAGATGAATGTTTGCACTAAATTTGATTTACACGTGTTTTTATTGTAACAAACTGAATCCACTCTTCTGGGATATGGATAGTCAAACCCTCGCCGGTCTCTGAAGGCTTGGAGCACAAATATGGTTCTGGAACAGGGATGGAAGTTTTGAAGTTCTGTGAAGCTGCGCTGATTTCCCATGAAGCCATCATCTCAGGTTCTTTCCTTTCACACAGGAGTCAGTCATTGTCCTGGACCATGTTCTCACTTGCTTCTCTCCGAGAAGGATCCTGCTCCTCTCCTCTGAATCCACTTGCTGGTTTTTCCTTACAGGCTTCCTTACTTACCTTCAGCTTCTCTCTCGTTAAAAGCCATCACCAGCCTTTAAATGTACTCAGGGTTTTTTTCTACCACTAAATGCAAGCAAACACCTTCCTCTGTGCCACCAAATGGACACTCGCGGTCTTCTGCTTTAAGATCTAAGCTCTTTCCGGGAAGTATCTCTCTTCTTGCTCGTTGGTCACTCCTTCCTTAACGTATTTCATTTTAACTCGGCTCACTCTGTTCACTCACCCTTAGCCAGCCCCAAATTCTTACACAGAGATTACTCTAAAGTTTTCCTTGACTATTTTCTTGCTATTACAAAGGATAGTTTTGAGTCCTTATGTTTCTTGTATACGGGATGTCTGGAAACAGCATATCTGGAAAAGTATGCATCGTTTCTTCAATTAGTCTCAAATAGCAGATGGGAAAGCTAGGGGCTGGGGGCAGATCATCCTTGTTGATCTTGTCAGTGTTCCCATAGTCACTGAGGAAAATGCAATTTTGGCAAGTGAATCCACACTGTTCCTCTGACCATTTCTCTTTTGCAATAAGCAAATGAAAATTTGAATGAAATGAAAAAGTGAAAAGGTTTCATTAAAACTTGTGCCATGTGCTGTGAATCCACTGAGCCTTTCCTGTGAACTTCGGGATAGCTAGGTCCTTTTGACAACTATGATGGTAAATCTAGAGTTTTAAGGAAAATGGGGGTTCGGAAGGGATATCACAGCATTTGTGACCTTCTTAAGTGGCCAGTGCTGATGCATCTCTGTGAGCGGGTGTAAATCATTCGCACGCCACAACAGCTGACGGTGCCTCATGCAGCTGGCTGTGTTCTGTCAGCAAGTTAGAAAAAAAAAATCTCCACTGGAAGAGGAAGAAGCTGTCTCCTTTCCTTCCTTCCTCCAAGGAGAAGGCTGCTATCTGTGGTCTTTGCTCCAGCCAACGTGTATTCCTTCCTGTTGAAAGTCAAGCATTTTAAGCTTCATGGCCATCTGGAATTTTTCAAATTCTCGAATTAGGCCAGTGTTTAAACTGAGAGAACCCCATGATGTGAAACACCCAGAAGCCTTGGAGCCATACCAAGTCTCATGTTCATGAAACAGCCTTCCTAGAGTTTGCTGATACTGTGTGGCTAATCATACCTGAGACCATCCCAGGGCTTGCTTGAGTAATCAGTTATGTCACATATTAAATATCTCGAAGCTGTTTTCTAGTTTATTTTCCCTAGAGCATGTGCCTTCGACTACTCAAGGGGTCATTTCCATGAACCATTTGGAGCCCTTCCAACTAGAGTAACGCATGTAGCTAATTTGTTTTCCTTTCCTAAGTCTTAATTTCTTCCTCTCTCCAGTGGGAGTATTACCTGCCTCACACAACTGTGGTGAGAATTCAGGGTTCCAGCCTGCTGTTTAGCACATGGCAGGCATAAGATGCCTAGTATTTCCTCTTCCACCTTCATAGCCTCCTAGGTTTTTTTTTTCTGTCTCCCCCCCCCCACTTCCCCGCACACTGACTCAGTGGCTGAGTCATCTTTGACAGATGTTTTATTGAAATTCTCATTGAATGACTGAGCATAACACTCATTAAATTAAAGCAGTAACTTTTTTTAATGGAGACATTGAATTGTATGTAGAACTGGGGCTAAGCTGTATTGTATGGTTCAGCTGCCTAGGTATATTACATAATGTTTTCAGATGATACGATGAATTATTAATGCTAATTAGTGTGTGGTAAGCTGGAGACCTGGATTTGTGCCCAGAAATGGCTTTGCCACATTACAGACATATGGTCACCTAGATGTTATACAGTGACATCTTGTACATGAACCAAAGAAAACTTGACAGTGTTTGTTGACATTCTGTTCTCCCTTTGTTTCTCTATTATTGGATGACTTTGCCACTCTCTCCATGTGATTTCTATTTTTAAAAAAATTGACAGATTTTTATCTTTACTTATGCTTAATTGAACATTTCTGAGAGGTGGTCAAGGCAAAAAAAAAAAAAAAAAAAAAAAAAAAAAAAAAAAAAAACAAACAAGCCCCGTTTGATGGTCTCATTAAGTGTAAGATAAGGTCTTTGGTGGACTATAGATACATAGAGCTTTGAAATTCTTTACTGAGAGCCTAATCTTATCACTGATCGTGTTTACAGAACACAACAAGCCCAGGGAGACTAACTCTGCCTATGTGTTAGAGAATGCTGTCTCTCAGGTTTGGGCAGACGCTCTTCCCCCATACATAAATTTCAGCTACTCAGCGCTATCAGAGTATATTCAGCATTTCTCTGTTTTAAAATCCCTGATTCTGAAATTCTCGGTGGAGTGGATCACTGACTAAAGCGAGTTCTATATGCAGTCCCATTTGATTTTAAGACATGGCTACAAATCTCATTGTAGCATTGAAGATTAAAAAGCTATACATCTTCTTGTTTATGCCTAGATAGCCACAGGTTGTTTAAAAATTAATGTCATATCAAAGTATTTCCTATTTCCTAATAATGTAGACAACAAGATCTAAGTTAGGAGGGTGAACATTAAGATCATTGAAGTTAACTCAGATGGGGCCAGAATAAAAACATTAAACAGGAGTGTAAACAGTTTTTAGCTTTGTTCCCATTTTTTATGGCTATTGCTTACTGTGGAGCTCAGTGGTAGCCATCTGGAGTTACTCTAAGATGGGACACATCTCTTCCTTCCAGAGTGCACTGGACTGTGTAATGGATAGGGCTCCTATGATCTGTGACTTAGATGAATAGAGGCTCAGGCAAAGGATGGGGCAACTTCTGTGGGAATGACTTAAGAAGAACATAGCAGCAAAGAAGAGGTGGGTTGTGACAGCTGGAGAAGGGCACCTGAAAGATAAAACTTGCTTCAGGCTGCCACAGTGAGAGGAGGGGCCTGGCTCCTTGCTAGAGGTGACTGGGTTACAGGAAATAGACAGTCACGGTATACTAGAAGGAAATATATGTGAAGCAGCAATTGATTTGGGCTCTGCTTTTGTCACAGTGAGATCGCATAATCCGTTAGTTGGGATAAAGTCCTCCATGTCTTTAGTTTTAGCATAGTGGAATCAGGCCATTTAAGCCATCACCTAAAACCGGTTACATCTTAGACTTCTAATGTTAAGATAATGCTTGCACCATGTTCTCTATGAGATGAGAGTGTTCCGTAAATACCTAAATATAGCTGAGGAAATACCCAGTGCTCTTTTATGATATTGATAAAATTGGCTTTCAATTTCTGATTTTATCATTCGAAGTTGATTAGTATTTCCCTGCCCATTTAATTTACACTTATACTGCTCCATTGTTGAGGAGCAATGTGAAGGTATTGAACTGTTGAAGCCCAACCTCAATAAAATTCATACGTTCTAGGGTAGGAGCATGAGGATTAGAATTACTAAGCAAAAGGAACAGAGATATGAGAGAAATAAGAGACAGAAACACAGAATAGCTTTGGGAGGAAAATTCAGGGAATACCGAATCTGTCCGCACTTACTTTCCACGTTCTTATATCCTTCACTCCAAAAGGGGAGGGTGTATGCAACAGACTTCAATAACATGATATAAGGAATAGATTTGAATTCTCTGACTGTTGGCTCCACCTCTATACTGAAAATATTAATTAACCATACCTTATGTCTGAATCTCTTGTTTATAACCACATCTGCTGTCAAAAACTTTGAAAGAGAAAAAAATAAGCTCAGTCTCTCTGACCTCCAGTCAAGGTCGAACAGGCACACATCTGTGGGCCCTCACATTTAACATAATTTATACTTAAAGTTTTTTTTATTTGAGACTATGTTCTTGTTCTGTTGTTAGTCTCAGTATTCTCAGCTTCGAGCAATCCTCCTGCCCCAGCCTCCCAAGTAGCTGTACACACCATCTGTACACACCGCTGCATTAACATCAACATTATTTGTAATTATTTTCAGAAACATGTTGCACAGCATTAAAATCTTCAAGCGCTGTGACTACAATATATGCAGTCATAATGTTATTACCAATTGTGAGTTTTGTGTGACCTGAAGGTTCTCTTTTAAAGAATTAGGCTAACTTACTCTTGCCTTGTATTATTTATGCTTTAGAAACAATATATCTCATTTTCCACCAAAAGCAATGATAGAAAAGAAAATATGTTAGTATACTTTATACTAGGGAATTTCAACACAGTCTCCTTTTCTTATAGCTATTGGGTTCCTTTTTGTTTCCACTTGGTTTTATTAAATAAATACTGCTCATATTATATTTCTATATCATTCTCTGGTTCTTCTTTTGTCAGGAGTATGCATTAAACATTTATCCAGAATTGAACAAGGAAATTCAGGGCACACATACTCTTCAGTAATAAAATGCATTACTTATGTAATTGACTCAAAAGAGATCTGAAGTAGCTGTGGAGATTTGCATGAAGGGAGCCTATGAGAGATGCGAGAAGAAATTGTGACAGTACCTAAAACATGAAGAAGCATCAGCAACTGGCAATGCTGTTTACACATATGGACAGAAATGGCGTGTTTTCTAATTGTTGGATAAAAATACTCAATGGCTAACAATTGAAAAGAGGGTGTGCCATTTTGGTATTGGTGTTTTGTTTGGTGTTCTTTGACCCTTGGATGGAGCACTATCAACCCAGATAAGGAAAGTTCACTAAAACCATGTATGTATATTTATACATAGAATTATGTGTGTTATAAATTTTTAAGGTAGTAGTTCATAGTATGATTCCTTGTGGCTTTTCAGGTTACCTCATTCCCATTTTACCTCTCTTTTCTGTTTTCTGTATTTACCTCCATCCCCTCCCTAAGAGCCCCTCTTTCCCCTTTCTCTGGTCAGGCTACTTGTATTCTATCATTACACTCCACAACCAAAGAAAATTGCAGATCTCTAAAGGTCAGTCTCAGTGGATGCATTTACAAAACACCCTTGCACCTCAGGTTTAGGGAACATGGAAGAAGTGGGAAGGAAAGAGTGTAAGAGCCAAAGGATCTAGGAATTTGCTGTGAGATTGTGTCTCCTAGTGATATCACAAACTATACCCATAAAGTTTCACCAAAAAGACTGCTCAGTGTGAGCTGAACAAGGATGGCACAGGTGGACATAAAAAGTGGACAGGAAAAGCCCATGAGGCTTCAACTCTACACAAAAACTACAGGTAACGGAGGAAAGCTGGGAGTGGGCGATACGGTCCTCCCCAGGGATGAACACAGCAGTTGGGTGTCAGGTGCCAGATGGTCAGCTCTGAACACATACATACATGTACCATTTTACATACCGAACAGGTTATACTTAGAAATATATGTGAAATAAATATATATGAATGCTTTAAAAATTAGCAAAAAAAAAGAGACTGTGAATTCGAAGGAGTGTTGGGAGCGTTATATGAGAGGGTTTAGGAGGCAAGGGAAGAGAGAAACGTTGCTATTATATTATCTCACAAATAAAAGAAATTAAAAAAATTAACAGAATGCAATGGTCTGAAGCATTCCAGTAGATTAAAGGAGACGTGCATCTCATCATCTCGGCTGATCAGGCATTGTACAATGCATTGGGAGAGAAAATGACAAACAGACTGGTCCTAAAGAATATATTGGATTGCTAGAGTGTTCAGGCTCCTTACAGCTAACCTTTTGAATGCACATCTCTCTGACTTAATTAAATTTGAATGCTGCTGAAGGAGTGTGAGTAAGAGTAGGTCAGAGTTCCTTGGAGTTTGGTCCTTTTCTGTCCTGTAGAATTAAGAGAAAGGAATGGCAAGTGACCTGAAATTCAATGAGAGGTTGTGGCAGTCTCAGTGAAAAGATTCATTTAGTTCACAGAAGCAAGAAAATGGAAAGGGTGGTTTCTGCTGAAACAAACATTCACGACTACAAAGGTATTAACACACTTTGAAATGCAATAATTAGATCTAATATTGTGTATGCTAATTAAAAATAAAACTAAAAGACAACAGCAAAAAAGAAATTCAGAAGTTAAAAGCAAAAAACACTAAAGCATTCTAAATAACTCCAGGGAAAAGGGCGAAGTGAGAAAATCTCGGTAAGTCTCGTCTCGCAGCGCTCTTTTCATGGTTAGGAAACGGTGCCGTGGAGAAGCTGACTGAGAACTGTGGAAACTGTCCGAGTGGCTGAGCCGCGGGACTCCTCTGCTGCTCCTCACTTAGCCTTCAAGCCATGTGAGGAACGGTCAACCTGATCGTCTTTGGGAACAGAAATAACGAGAGAAGGGTAACCTAGAACAGGAGCTCAGTTTTAAAGAAAATAAGAAAAGAGTTTGTTCTGAGTCAAAAAAAAAAAAAAAAAAAGTGACCATGGCCTGGAAGAACAGATCCTTTGCCCTGAGGAGTATGCTTCACCCTGCCAAAGGGTGTGTGGCCTTTTATGAGCAAAGTAAAATGAAAGTCATAGATAAGTACATTTAACAAATGTTTTGTCAGACATTACATCAGCAGGCCACAGCAAAGCCAGACCTGCCCTGTTGCTACTGTACGCTATGCCTGTGGCCTTCTTGGCTTTGAGGATGGTAGAAGTCTTAACGGCACACTGGAAAGGTTAACAAACACCCTGGGGAAGTTAGGTTAAATAGAAATATTAAAAGTCTATGACTAGTCTTCAAAGACATAAGACAGTCCAAGGTAATTTTGACCTTCCTATCATTTTTCATTTCTTCATAATCCTATAATTTCACCCAGCTAATGCCAAATAATCTCCAGGATCTTTACATAGACATGGCTGCCTCCGAGAGCTTCATACTCACAGCATGCACAATGACAGTGGGCAATCTTAGACTAAACTTCTACCCGTCATAACGTTTTACCTGCCTGGACTACAGTTTAAATGCAGTCCGGAGCTGTGATGAGCGAGTTTGGAACTTAGTAGGAATTCTAGTAGGTGTTTAACATAATGGAGTTCTATGAAAAACCAGTTTTTATACAAGCATTTATAGTAACTTAAAGTTGGCTCCACGTTAGAATGAGACACTGAGCTGAAAGGGAGTGATTCAGTCTCCAAAGACGACGTTCATTACACTGCCTACCTTCTTCTGATAACTGTGGTCTGGAGGCCCTCAGCAGTCCTGTGCTAAAACTCAATCCTCATCGAGGATGGAGCCTTCTAAGCAGTGGATAGTGTTTTACAAAAGGGCTAGAAGAATCATGTTTAGAGTCCCCTCTTTGTCTTCTGCCACACAAGAATACAGTACTCCCTTCTGAAGGATGCACATAAGAAGCCATTGTGAAAGCAAAGGTGTGTCTTTATTAGATATCAAATTTGTTGGCCAAACCTAGCCTCCAGAACTATAAGAAATAAATTTCTCTTACAACTATAAGAAGGATACAGTTCATCACAGTGAGGATGGCATGGTAGCAGGAACAGGAGGCAGCTGGGCACATTGAAACTACAATCAGGACACCAACTGTATGAGTAAGTTGAGCCATGACATTAAAGCCTCAGTGCCCAACCCAGTGACCCACCTCCACCAAGGCTGTACTTAATAGAGTTTTCACAGTCTTTTCCATAGCATCTCCATCTGGAGACCAAGTGTCCAAACACAGGACCCTATGAGAGATAGTCGACGTTCAAGCCAAAACACCAGCTATTGTGTTATAACCACACAAACGGACAAAGATACTGATGGCCCATCCTGCCAGCAGTCACTCTTTGGGGCACTATGCTGAGTTGCTAGTTCTCTTCCTTTCCACCACTCTAGGCTGTCCCACACAGCCTACGTCTTTAATGACCATATGCTGATCACCTTCACACCTGCATTTCTGCCACATCTTTATAAGCATTAATCTTATATACCCAGGTACATACTTCATAGCTCTTCACAGATGTCTTATGGGCATCTCAAACTCAACATGCAAATGAAGCCAAACAAAACCCCATAATTTATGGCCTGGTGAGACCCTTTATTATTTCTCACATTGTTCTTATTCCACATTTGCTTTTCTGGTGTATATATCTCTGATGGTCATGCTTTTATTTATTTATTTTTATTTTATGTGTTGGGAATTTTGCCTGCATGCATATATGTGTATACGTGCACCTACAGAGGCCTGAAAAGGGCAATGAGCTCCCTAGAATTGGAGCTACAGTTGTGAGCAACCATGTGGGGACTGGAAATTGAACTTGGTTTCTTTGTATGAGTAGCCAGTGCTCTTAACCACCGAACTATCTTTGAGCTAAAAGATTTTTATTTATTTATTTTTATTTTATGTGTCCTGATGTTAAATTTAACAATTTCTAATGTCTGTTCCTCTTAGAAGCAGCTTTCTCCTACTGTCGTTCTTTAAAAACATTAAAAACAGGCATGGTGATATGATTACAGATAGGAGCCCCTGTGCACAGCACTTAGACAGTGTTGGTCTTTCAAAGTGGGCAAAGCTCTCTCTGTCCAGGAGATGGCGCTCACAGTGTACTTTTGATGTTGGTTTTCACTACCAAGAAGTATCTCACACAAATATGAGTTCTTACACAGATGATTTAATAGTGGTAAACTGTTTCAGGCTTTGCTATTTTTTGATAGTGTTCTATGTTACTTTACAGCATGATTTTCTGTTGTTTTTTTTTTTTAAATGAAGTAGGTGTTAGAAAACGAAGAATTTGGAAGGAAGAAAAGTCATGATGGGGCATGAATTAGTAATGTGAGAGGAGAGGAAATATTTTACCTTAAATTTTTTGATAGTAACCCCATCTAGACTTAATAATATCATCAAAGAGACTGAAGTAAGCTGGAAGGTAGACTGGAAGAAATATAAAAAAATGTTTGTGGACATGTATTATGGATTATTTGCAAGATAAAGAGGTAAGCTAAATCATTAAAGATTATCATATAATGCAGTCTTTACAAGTAATACTGGGTGGGGCTCTGAGGCTTAATATCATTAATACCAAGTATGAGATGGAGCTAATCACTTATCCTTACAATGACATAATTAAGTTAAATGAACTCAAGTATTTTGTGCTTGTCAAACAAAGCTATAGAGTAAATAAGTTGAGGTGGAATATCCATAAGCACAGACCGAGTGTCCTATGGCAAGTTCACTTACACACCTCTTCCCCAAACTAGTTCACTGATAGATAGTTTCTCTGGGCTTCCATTATCAATTCTAGGTGACTCTGTGGGTCAGATCACCCAGGAGAATCTATAGGTACCCGTGACAGCTCACTCAGAACAACTGCTCAGGATCTGTAAGGAAGCAAGCAAGCTAACAGGGGATACAGAAAACAGTGTGGGGTGCTTGTGAAAGAGAGAATCATCTGGTAGAGAAGTTGCCTAATTTGATGTAGAATTTATTGCCTTTGAGAAACTTTAAAATTGCAGACAATTGTCACAGGAGAAGGGAAGACATAGAGGGCAGGAGGAAGGAGGAAATAGTGGTAATAATGGCTGGCGGAGGGTTTGCAGGGGAAGAGAGAGTAGGAGGGGTCAGAGAAGGAGGAAGTAAACAATCTTATGAGAAGACTAAGCTGGTAAATTCACTTGTTAGTCAAATGTAATGACTTCTGATACCCAGGACTGCTGTGGGACGATGGTCTTTTATCCTGCTACTTGTATTATTTTTAATAAAATTCTCATTGGCCAGGAGCCAGGCAGGAAGTATAGGAAGGGCTACGGTGACCAGACAGGAAGCAGAGGTGTAGCAATGAGAATTATGGGAAGATGAAAGTTTCAGTCTGCAGTCATCACCCAGAAACAGAGAAAGTAAGACACAGAGCTAACAAGATGTGACTGCCTTGCTGAATAAGATACTGAGCCACATGGCTAACACAGACAAGAATTATGGGCTAATATAGGTTATAAGAGTTATTAAGAAGCCTGAGCGAATAGCCCAATCAGTTTATAATTAATGTAGACCTCTGTGTGTTTTCTTTGGAACTGAATGACTGTAGGATCAGGTGGGACAGAAACCTCGTCAACGCAGGACTCACCAGTGGGAAAAAGAATCCACCCCTAAAAGTTAGCTCCATCCTTGTTGTGCCATGGATCAACACTCAAATACAAATATCAGTTCACATACAATAAAAAAATACGCAGTTAAAAGAAAGAGGACATTTCTCACATGGTTTAAATATGGAAACTGTTGAAAGCAAAAAATAACATAATTGAGCCCGTATGATGGCTCAGCTGGTAAAGGTATTTGTCATCAAAGGTGATCGATCCGTGGAAGAAAGAGAAAAATGATTCCCAGAAATTGTACTCTGACATCTTCAGGTGTGTGGGGATACAAACCCACACAGACACACAGACACACCTACTGACACACAGACACACACACACACACTCTCTCTCTCATACACACACACTTCTCTTTTATGCATAGACATGCACACACACAAATAAGCAATTGTAATTTATAATATAACAATTTTATTTTATAACTTAGATCACAATAAATGCATGCTCCTCCCTGTTGACAGATGGGAAAGGCAAAATTTACATAATCTTTTTGTAAAAAGAATGGTCTTACATCTTCCAGTCTCTTTCTTATTGAACCTGTAGTTAATTTAGATTGCAGGTGACTTCTTTGATTGTTTTTTTAATTTCAGGATTCAGAATGTGATTTAAAAAAAGAAATTAAAGGATTATTTTTACATCATGTCTATCCAGTCTATTTTTGTAGCATCTCACTATAAGTTTTATTTCCGGATAAGTTTGAAGAGGCAAACTAATGATCTGTCAGAGAAAACAAGACAAAATAAAAACCAACTTATGCTACCCATACACAGAAATACATCGAGTTTCATACATAATTTAAAGTTTCAATTAATCATGAAATCCATACATGAATTTCTAATAAGACTTGGCTCTTAAGATAAATCTGAAAGGGATCTGGACTAGACAACATTCATGAATTTATTTGATGACTTTGTAAAAATTTTATTTTCATGATCATTATAGAATTATAGCATTTATCCCTTTCCTGGTTCCCCTCCAAGCCCTACAATATAGCCCTTGCTGCATTCCTTCCAATCATGACCTCTGTTTTTACTAATTATTATTGCATACATACTTGTATATGCATATACATATATGTTCCCAAAATAACCTGTTCAGTCCTTATAATATTACTTGTATGTATGTTTTTTATGACCTACTATTTGACCCTGGAAGTCAACATTAAGTCAATATGGTCTAGGATCATGGATAGAATAAATATAGATAAGAAGAAATAAGACATGGAAAGAAAGCACAAAACTAGATACAGCACATACAGAAATATAAGGTAGAAGTGGCAGCATAAATAGGTGGTAAGACAATTGTTTCTGAAGACATTGCATACTTTTGTTATAAGAAAGAGAAGTTAAGTAGGACCTGAGCTCCTGCTTCCTCTGTGTTTACTAGGTTTCATCATCTGGAAAGGGGCTCTGCAGCTCAGTAGCAGAGAAGTCATGTGGGTCTAACCACTGGATCCTGGGTATTGCAATACTGACCTTCTATTCAAGAAATTGCCACTGGGGCAATAGTGGCATAACTAATTTGGGAGGAATCAATCACTTTTTTTATTGGATTTAAGGCCTGCTCCACACAGGGAATTAATATCTGATATTGTAAACCTGGCCGAAAGCCCATGATTGTGGAAATCCTAGGTTCTAGGGGTGACTTACTATAATTGTTTTGCTGAATGGCCAGCATGCACTGTTTTCCAACGTGATAGGATACTAGTGAAAAAGTAAGGGATGGTTTGATTGGCTATTCAGCATTTGCCTTAGTTGGACACAATTTACATGAGTGACAACCTATGATTGAATGAAGACAAAGAGGTCAATGATAATGTTCAAGCAAGAAATGTATTGTTTATTACTGACTGCATCAAGAATAAACAACAGAAGCTTGTGTCCTGGAGAAGTCCGGGTTCCAGAACAGTATCTGGTAAAAGCTTTCAAGTACTGGATCATAAAATGGTAGACTGAGTGAACATGCCGAAGACATAAAAACTGGATCAAACTTTCTTTCAAAGTATCCACTTTCACAGTAACTATTCTGTTCCTGTAGAAACATTAATCTATTTAGTAAACAAAATGTCTTCTGCTTGGAGATTATTAATGACCCCTTTACTTTCTAGAAGTCCTCATTATCATTTCCTCATTATTACAGTGATGATTAAGCTAAGGCAAAAAGATAAACGAAATAATATGCTCCCCACTTCAAAACCAATAACTAAGAAATTGAACTGTGGCAGTTAAGGGAAGCTGAGATACGCATATCTGAGATGCAATGTGTTCTTCACTGGAAAACCTGAAAAACTTAAATCATCTCCAGACTAAGACATATGTTACACATGATAGAATATTAGCTAGCTTTCTTTACTGAAACAAAATACCCAAGACAATACATGAGTAAGAGAGAAAACTTAATTTTCTTCATAATTTTAGAAGTATGTAGTCCAGGAGTAGTTGATCCTACTGCTTTGGGTTTATTGTGGAACACTGTGCTCAGACTGTGTAGAGCAAAATTGCTCACACAATGAAGAATCCAAAAAAAGTGTGAGGATGTTCTGGTGTTCTCCTGTCATTTCTCGGGATGTGCTGTCAATTACTTAAAGACGTTCCAATAGACGTTACTTCTTAGAGGTAAAGGCTTTTTTTATCCTGGTCTCTGGAAGACATTTAAGGTCTGAACTATAAAAAATAGCATTGTATTGATTTTAGTTTCTTGATTTTGATAGTCATAGTGTACATATGTAAGATGCTAAAACCTGCGAAATTTGTTGGAGAGAATCTACATTGTAGTGTTTTTGTACTTTTTCTTATCTTTAATATTCATGTGCTAAAGATCGAAGTCAGGGTGTCAAGCTGTCATGTCAGACAAGTGCTGATACCTCTAAACTATACCCTCAGCAATATGCTTCTTATCAACACAAACTTATTTCAAGTTGAAAAGTTGGGATAAAATGGCTTTGGGAAGGCAGGTTAATGGTAGAGCTTTCCCTGGCACACACAATGCTCTTAGATGGATCACCAGTACTATATTCTCCCCAGAAGGGAGAAGTTAAGAATGACGAAACACCAGTTTAAACACATTTGCATGACATAAAAAATATAGTATGTTGCCTTTTAAAATTTATTGAACTGTGATAAAATGTGAATTCAGTTTTATAATACTCTAAGTTATACAATATAAAAGTTAGAACAGATGAAACAAAGGTAAATTTTTGATATATACTTCCTGATTAGTTGAGGATATAGAATACGTACATTTAGAAAGAAACTGATGAACTTAGTAATTTCAGAAAACAAAGACATCATCTTTCAAAAGTGTTTAAGTAAAAACAATAAATTATGTGGCTATCAATAAATATTTTAAAAGCATGATTTTTTCATATGGGCAGAAAATAAATGTTTTATGAAATACTTAAATGTCATTTCAAACACCTTTATTTAAAATGTTTCAAAGGCTGTTTTCAATTGAGGTTGTTCAAAGTGTCCTGATTCAGAAAAAAATGCAGTTAAAACATGGCAATTAAGCTGTAGAACATATTATTTTCAGACTAGGCATACAGTTAATGTTTTAAATATTAGTACTAAATGTCAAATTTGTGCAATGACTTGGGTCACTCCGAATTACTTTACAAAACAAAAACAGGTATATATACTGAGAAAATACCTTTGAAAACCTGTTAGACAAAAAAAGGTCATTTTAGTATAGGATGATGTCTGAATTTTCTTAAATTATCATGTGTATTGCTTTGATATTAACCAGAAATGAAGAGAACCGTTCTGACATTTTATTTACTTTTGAAAATGTGCTATTGTATCCCAGAATGGCCTTCAACTCTCTGTGTAGGCAAAAATGACCTTTCTGTCTTCATCTTCCAAGCATGGCATTGCAACATAGACTGCCAAGCTCCGGCTATGAGTTGGTAGTGATGGAACTCAGAGCTTCCTGTGTGCTGTGAAAAGTCTACCAGTGTAGCACATTCTCTGACCCTGTTTTGATTTCCGTTCTTTGACAGGAATTATTATAGAGACAACACATACAATGGCCAATAGTCAGCTTCTCCTTCTTTCTTGAGCTATGAGAGCTATTAGAATTAGTGTTGGGTGTCAGATGTTTATGAAATAGTGGTTCCTTTTATCCATGATTGAAACTTCCATCAGCTTCTCTGTACATGCAGCTGTCCTAATGGTGGATACCTGTGGGTATTTATTTCCTCTCTTCTTTGATGATATTACTGCTCTAACCTAAGATTCATTTCTGAATCCTAGGATTTAAAATCTTTCTTCAAGGTAGAATTTCACTTTCTTCTGTATTTATTTATTTATTTATTTATAATTTATTTATAATCTATAGGGTAGTTTACTGATTAAAACACGGCAACTAATGTCTTGCCATTATTCTTTGGTTCTATGTATGCAAAAGGCCCAGTTTTGGATTCTCAGCAATTGGCTATCCAGAATTGCTGTGTGAATTTTAATTGGCCTTAATTATAAAATCCCAGAGTCAGATATTGGGGAAAATGCTGAAAGATCAGAAAAGTAAAGGAGCCAGCCACTAGAGAGACATTTTTATTGATTTTTATTGACTTCTACATTTTTTTCTGCTCCTTTCTCTGCCACTCTCCTCCCTTTTAACTCTCTCCCCAGGTCTCCATGCTCCCAATTCACTCAGGAGATCTTGTCTTTTTCTACTTCCCATTTAGATTAGATCTATGTATGTCTCTTTTAGTGTCTTTATTGTTGTCTAGCTTTTCTGGGATTGTGATTTATGGGCTGGACTTTTTACCTCTACTAAATCCTCAGACTGACGGGGGTGAGATCCTGTCTCTATGAGAATCCTCAGACTGAATGGGCTGAGATCTTGTCTCCTTGTGCCTGACATTCCTCTCTGTGCCCAACCATATGTGTTCCTGTTTCCACCTTACACATACTGGGATTAAAGATGTGAGCCACCACTGACTGGCTCTGTTTTTCTATTAGAGTGGATTGATCTTGTGTAACCAAAGGTGGCCTTGAACTCACAGAGATCCATCTGATTCTGCCTTGGGAGTGCTGGGATTAAAGGTGTGCCACCCCTGACTGGCCTCTAGTGTCGTAGGTCTGCACTCTGATCTTCAGGCAAGCTTTAAAGCACAAACAAAATATCACCACACAGAACTTATTTGAATTACATATCTACATATTTCAATCTGGTATGTTATAAACCCAGTCAGTTAACCTCAACCTCGTAAAAGAGAAGAGTTTCACAAGGGGTTTCATTGTTGAACACCTATGTAGTACTTCCTAGAACATGGCTAACAACCTGCAAACATGTTTATTAATATTGTGAGCCTCTTTACAGGGCAATGTGTGATTGTTCAATCAATTTAAGTACAATATTTATCAGCACGTACTAAGCCTTTATCAGCTCTGTGAAGATTGAGGAGTTGACACAGCAGAAGCTAGAAGGCTCAATGTTTCAAGGGTGAGAGTTCCTCAGATAATCCTTTTGAGGTGAAGAGCCATAGCACATACAACGTCCATGCAGGCTGCAGTTAATACTGAGGCACTGTCTCTTGCTTTGGGAAGGCTGTGCCATACCCTTAACTTGAGATGCATTTTATGCATGTCAATATCACATGTAATGTCTCTAGGTCAACACATTATATTCCTGAAAGACTCAAACATTGATGGTAATCCTGTTTTATTTTTGACTCATATCACTATCTGTTTTTTCTGTGCTTATTTATAATCTATAGGGTAGTTTACTGCTGAAAATACTAACAGTGAAATAACTGGTGGTTGGTAATGTTAGTAAGAATCATGTATTCATGTTTGTACTTGAATTTATTGCTTGGTCTCTACACAACTTATTTCCTTATTTTTAATTTATAAAAAATAATTTTGTGATTTTATAGATCACTTAAATTTTTTAATATTTATTTATTTTTTTATTAAAAATTTCTATCTTCTCCCCTCCTCCCAATTCCCTCTCCTCCTCTCCCCTCCACCCACACCCCACTTTCTCCCTATTCAGGCCAAAGAGCAGTCAGGGTTCCCTACATTATGGGAAGTCCAAGGTCCTCCCAACTCCCCCCAGGTTCAGGAAAGTGAGCATCCAAACTGACAAGGCTCCCACAGAGCCCATCCATGCAGTAGAATCAAAGCCCAGCGCCATTGTCCTTGGCTTCTCTGTCAGCCTCCACCGTCAGCCACATTCAAAGAGTCTGGTTTGATCACATGCTCCATCAGTCCCATTCCAACTGGCCTTGGTGATCTCCCATTAGATCTGTCCCACTGTCTCAGTGGGTGAACGTACCCCTTGCAGTCCTGACTTCCTTGCTCATGTTCTCCCTCCTTCTGCTCCTCATTAGGACCTTGGGAGCTCAGTCCAGTGCTCCAATGTGGGTCTCTGTCTCTATCTCCATCCATCACCAGATGAAGGTTCTACGGTAATATGCAAGATAACCATCAGTGTGGCTATAGGACAAGGCCAGTTCAGGCACCTTCTCCTCTGCTGCCCAAGGAACAAACTGGGGACATCTTCTTGGACACTTGGGAACCTCTCTAGAGTAAAGTCTCTTGCCAACCCTAAAATGGCTCCCGTAATTAAGATATATACTTCCCTGCTCCCACATCCACCCCTCCTCCATCCCAACCATTCCATTCCCTCAAGCTCTCCCCATCTTCTCTTTCTCCCTCTCTCCCCCATCTCCCCTCATCCCCACCTCACCCCCACCCCCGCTCTCCCAATCCCTGCCCAGCAGTTTTGTCAATTTACAATATCCAGGAAGATAGCAATATGTTTTTCTTTGGGTTCACCTTCTTATTTAGCTTCTCTAGGATCACGAATTATAGGCTCTATGTCCTTTATTTTTGGCTAGAATCTACTTATGAGTGAGTACATACCATATTCTTCTTTTTAGGTCTGGGTTACCTCACTCAGTAAAGTTTTTCTATTTTCATCCATTTGCATGCAAAATTCAAGATGTCATTGTTTTTTACTGCTGAGAAGAACTCTAAAGTGTATATGTGCCACACCTTCTTTATCCATTCTTCTACTGAGGGGCACCTAGGTTGTTTCCAGGTTCTGGCTATTACAAATAGTGTTGCTTTGAACATAGTTGAACAAATGCTTTTGTAGTATGATAGAGCATCTCTTGGGTATATTCCCAAGAGTGGAATTGCTGGGTCCTGACGTAGGTTGACTCCCAGTTTCCTGCGAAACTGCCACACTGATTTCCAAAGTGGTTGCACAAGTTTGCATTCCCACCAGCAATGGATGAGTGTACCCCTTACTCCACATCCTCTCCAGCATAGGCTATTATTGGCGTTTGGATTTTAGCCATTCTGACAGGTGTAAGATGGTATCTTAGAGTTGTTTTGATTTGTATTTCCCTGATTGCTAAGGAGGTTGAGCATGACCTTAAGTGTCTTTTGGCCATTCGAAATTCTTCTGTTGAGAATTCTCTGTTCAGTTCAATGCCCCATTTTTTAATTGGGTTAATTAGCATTTTAAAGTCTAGTTTCTTGAGTTCTTTATATATTTTGGAGATCAGACCTTTGCCTGATGTGAGGTTGGTGAAGATCTTCTCCCAGTCAGTAGGTTGCCTTTTGTTTTAATGACAGTGTCCTTTGCTTTACAAAAGCTTCTCAGTTTTAGGAGGTCCCATTTATTCATTGTTGCTCTTATTGTCTGTGCTACTGGGGTTACATGAGGAAGTGGTCTCCTGTGCCCAAGTGTTGTAAACTACTTCCCACTTTCTCTTCTATCAGATTCAGTGTGGTCAGATTAATATTGAGGTCTTTAATCCATTTAGACTTGAGTTTTGTGCATGGTGATAGAAATGGATCTACTTTCATTCTTCTACAGGTTGACATCAAGTTATGCCAGCATCATTTGTTAAAGATGCTTTCTTTCTTCCATTGTATACTTTTAGCTCCTTTGTCGAAAATCAGGTGTTCATAGGTTTGTGGATTAATATCTGGGTCTTCTATTCGATTCCATTGGTCGACTTCTCTGTTTTTATGCCAGAACCAAGCTGTTTTCAATACTGTAGCTCTGTAATAGAGTTTGAAGTCAGGGATAATAATGCCTCCAGAAGTTCCTTTATTGTATAAGATTGTTTTGGCTATCCTGGGTTTCTTGTTCTTCCATATAAAGTTGATTATTGTCCTCTCAAGATCTGTGAATAATTTTGATGGGACCTTTAAAGGGATTGCATTGAATCTATAGATTGCCTTTGGTAGAATTGCCATTTTTACTATGTTGATCCTCCCAATCCAAGAGCAAGGGATATCTTTCCATTTTCTGGTATCCTCTTCAATTTCTTTCTTCAAAGACTTAAAGTTCTTGTCAAATAGGTCTTTCACTTCCTGGGTTAGAGTTACCCCAAGATATTTTATACTATTTGTGACTATCGTAAAAGGTGATGTTTCTCTGCTTCTTTATCCTTTGTGTATAGGAGGGCAACTGATTTTTTAGAGTTGATCTTGTATCCTGTCACATTGCTAAAGGTGTTTTTCAGCTGTAGGAGTTCTTTGGTAGAGTTTTTGGGGTCGCTTATGTACACTATCATGTCATCTGCAAATAACAAAAGTCTGACTTCTTCCTTTCCAATTCGAATCCCCTTGATCCCCTTGTTTTGTCTTATTGCTATTGCTAGAACTTCAAGCACTATATTGAAGAGGTATGGAGAGAGTGGACAGCCTTGTCTTGTTCCTGATTTTAGTGGGATGGCTTTGAGTTTTTCTCCATTTAATTTAATGTTAGCTGTCAGCTTGCTGTATATTGTTTTTATTATATTTGGGAATGAACCTTGTATCCCCAATCTCTCCAAGACCTTTATCATAAAGGGGTGTTGAATTTTGTCAAATGCTTTTTCAGCATCTAATGAAATGATCATATGTTTTTTTTCCTTTAGGATGCGTGTGACAAACCTACATTTAACATCTCACAAATCTGAGGAAAACTAAAAAAAAAATAAACTAGAGAAGGTTGCTCATTTTCTTCCCTCCCATTCAAAGCAGTCCTTGATATTTTAGAGTAAAGTAAAAGAGGAAGAAGGGGAAGTGACACAAAAGAGAAGGAAAAAGTCACATTATCCCTATTGTCAGGCAATAGTATTATAAAAGATACTAAGACTTTATCTGAAGGGAAAGAAAACACTATAAGGAAAGCATCAGGACATATAATCCACAGACAAAATCAGAAGACTTTCCACAAGCTAACACTGTAAACTCACTGAGAAAGAAATCAGGTCAATAATCTCATTAACAACAAAAAAATAGAGAAATAGAGACAGGAGGAGAAGAAGCAAGCAAGGAAAACCTAAGAATTCTAGGAACAAATTAAATCAAGACTTTAAAATGTCTTTTCTACTAAAATGTAAAACTCGGAAGAAAGAAATTTAGACATTAGAAAATGGTAAGTTCTTCCATGCTCATGGATTGGCAGTCTAAACAGAGTGAGAAAGTCTATGTCATCAAAATCTATGTAATCAACATCAAATATTCCAAACCATTCTCTATAGAGGCAGAGAAAAATATCCAAAAATATATAGGAAGACACACATGACTCTAGCTATCCTAAAATAGCAAGAAAAATTATAATACTAGATTTTGAGTAGATTGGAGAGTCATATCAACAAAACTAAAATAGTACTCAAAAAAAAAAAAAAGACACACAGAAAAATGGACTAGAATAGAGGACCTGGAATTAAAGCACACCTGCAACCACCTGATGTTTGACAAGGAAACCAAGAACATTTTAAAGAAATATTGTTGAAAAAAACTGGATAGGCAAGTTAAGAAAAATGGAGCCACGCTGTCATTTCTTATCTCGTCAAGATACCAAGTGGAAACAGGTCCAAGACCTCAATATAGTGCACAAACTCTGAAATGCTCAGAAAAACTACAGGGCAAACAATCTGTAGGCCTGCATGAAGGACTTTCTGAAAAGGACTCCAACGGCAATTTCAAAGGGATTGAATGAAACTTTAAAAAAAAAAAGAGCTCCAATGTGTGAAGGTTTATGGTTTGCATGTGCCATGCCCTGTATTGCTCATGCATTTGAACACTTAGTTTATAGGCCAGGGTGTTGATTTGGAAGGCGACAGCAGCTTTAGAAAGTGCAGCCTTAGTAAAGGAAGTGCATCATGGTGGGGCCCCATAGCACTTCACATGCTCTCTACCTACTGACTGAAGAGACTGTGTGATCAACTACTTAATGCTTTTGAGGACATGAATTTCTTGCCAGGCTTTTTGGTCTATGATGATGTTTAAACTGTGAGCCAGAAACAAAACAAAATAAACAGCAACAAAACTCTTTATTAAATTGTTTTTGTCATTTATATTTGGTTACTACAACTATCAAAATAACTAGAATAGAATATTTTTACCAGGACCAGGGTGTTAGGCTTTTGTAACTGGTTTGCAGGAAAGATATGAAAGAGAAGGCTTGAGAAGACCTAGAATGTTGTAAGCCAAGTTTAGTGGAAGATCCTAATAGGTGTTTGAAAGACCAGTGTCCATAAGAAATGTATAAAGTGAATATTATGCTTATTAGATTTCATAAAGAGACAATACAATACTGTATTGCAAACTTACACAGAAGTCACTTGTGTTATATTCTGGCAAATAATTGGGCTACATTCCTGTCCATGTCCTTAGAATTTAAGTGAAGCTAAGTTAAGATGTAGTGGAGTTATTTATCTGGTAAAGAAAATTTCAAGAAAGAGTAATATTCAGGCAATGTGATAGTTACTGCCCACTGCTCTTAGGCAAGTCTATAGAAGAGCGGGCAACAAGTTGAAGAAAAATTGCTTGACAATGTACAGTTTTGTGAATGAAAGAATTTGAGCTTAAAGTTGCAGGCAAGTTTGTTATTTATTTAAGAGATCAATAACTCTGTGCATAAGCAAACAACAGAATTGCACCAGTTTTCTCTGAGCGCTCCACAAAGGTGGGGGCAGACAGAGAATCACTCGGTCATATTCGGTTCTTTCCCTGTACTTTAGAAAGTAGAACTTCTCTTTAGAACTGTCTTTACATCTCACATTTCTTCTGAAACTTACCTTCTACTGTCGGTGAACATTACGTAACTCTTTCTTCATAGAAAGTATGTATTATTAAACTTGGGACTTTTAGTACATGCAAATTAATTGGTACATGTTCAGAAACTATTAGGACTTTTAAAATATGGAACGATAATACATATCATTGCACTCTTCCCCTCCACTAGGTGCTCCCTTTGTTAGTATTCCTATCTCTAGTAGCTTGCTTCATACAAACGGTCCCACGACCCTGTCTTTCCCTCTGCAGCTCAGTGCCGCTGTCATAGAGTCTGTGGGGATTTGAACTCCAAACTCAGTTTATAACCACACCCATTCTTATTTTTAAATTATTGTAGAAGCAACTGATGACCTGGTGAAAAACCCCAGATTTGTAATGTACCAAGTAGCCGTAACAGAGTAGGAATGACCAGTATTAGACCCACAAGGATTAAAGAAAACGCACTGAAGTTCACTTATTAAACATTGTTTTCTATCTGGTTTTACATGAAATATGTGTTTAAAAGAAAAGTTTTAAAATGGGATGAGTTACAGTGAGTTTTTGAGGTTCTTGAATCCCGAGGCACAAAGATGCACACAAAGATGCACACAAAGATGCACACAAAGATGCACACAAAGATGCACACTCTTTAGTGGCTTAGAGAAAGGAAACTAAGACCCCCCAAATGGAAGGGTGTTTGTGGCAATGAGCAAATGAAATACATTTTTTAAAAATCTTTCTTCCCTATGTTCACTCTTACTCTGCCTGGAATAATAACAAAGATCTCAGATAGGAAGAGCTGACATTAAAATGATGACACTATAAAACTGAGTTCTAGCAAATTAGAAGACATTATACTTATTTTACTTTCTCGGAAGGAAAAACTTCATGCAATTCTACCTAATGTCAACTCCAGCTTGAATGCTCTATTCATCTACTATTTATGTTATGATACTCTAAAACAGAAGAGAGTCATAAAGCAATAGGGAACAGGGGTGAAACTTCACATAATGTGGTGTCTAGTCTATGAAGTAAGACTGAAATTAGCTTATACAACTCACATCTTGAGAATTGTGGACAAGGATGAATAAAGAATTGATTCTTTCACGCCAGCATTCAATTATAATTTTCGATAATTTTTGTGTATAGTATAATTTAGTTTACACCTAAATTGTAATTGTCAACAAAAACAATGGGAGATTTGAAATAAGCAAATGAAATGGTTATAATACTGTGTACTGATACAAGCACAAACACTTTCAGGTTTCATATATCACAATCCAAGATCTGAAAATGAGAAATTTGGGGATCTTTTTCTGGGAAAGCAAATTATTTTAGTCTAGTTCCGCATTAATCATAAATACAGCTCTGAAAACACAGGGAAAATGAATGAGTTCAAGTTATTCCTGTTAGGAAAAAAATGCACAAATATAATGTCAGAATGGCCATTAATTTCTAAACAAATGAAACATCAGTTGATATTTTATTTTTGCTAGGCATATCCAGAATACTAAATATTTGATCCTATGTTTAAGATTCGAGAAAACATATGCCAGAATAATCAGTCAGATAAGTGAAGGGAGCGTGAAAGGAGGAATCATGGAGTCAATAATGCATAAAGAAAAGATGAGTTAGGAAAATAAGAAATACTAGATACATCAAAACATTGCACAGAAATGAGTCATGCACAACGTTGTTACATTGAGACATAGGTCTATGATTTAGAGATGTTTCGTCATCTTAGTATCTATGCCCAGTCCTATAATTTGAGTATGAACATTCTGATCTGTGATAGGCTTGGAATTCTCTAAGGCAGTGATTCTCATCCTGTGGATTGAGACCACATTGGCATCAAATGACCCTTTCATGGAGGTCACAATTGGACATTTGCATTATTACTCAATACAATAATGAAATTATGGTTATGAAGTAGCAATAAAAATAATATTATGGTTGGAAGTTACCACAATCTAAGGAACCGTATTAAACATCACAGCACTAGAGAGGTTGAGAATCACTGCTCTAGGGCCTTGTTTTCCCAGAGAGTCCTTTGGCCCTGATTAAACCACTTATGCTTGTTAATAGACCTTCTGACATGAGAGAGGTAGGTTAGAAGGAACGATTGGGTGTGTTCTACTTTTCTCATTGTGTAATTTAACATTTCTATCTTTCATTTTGTTATAGCCTAGTTCTCTGGATTTGGGGTGTCTCTCACTTTTTACTCTCTGTCTTCCACATTCACGATAGTCCTTTTTTTTTAGTGCCTTCTCTTTCAAAATACAGAATAATTAGACTCATTCTATTTTTTCCTTTCATAAGACTCAATTTAACTTTTTGCCTCATGATTTTCAGGCTTTTAAAATGATGTTAGTTTACTTGCTTAAAATGCAAGTGCCATATAAGAGATAAAATAGGCAGATATTTTAGGACATATTTATGTAATCTTGAATTATCTGTGAAAGCCAGAGGAGTGCCGGAGACATTGATATGCAGGAGCATGTTCTTGGGACTATTTAGTTTCCAAAGTTCCTTCAGAGCATCTAGTTCTGAAACAACAAACATCCTTTTGCTCCTGAAACTGGCTCAGACAGAACAGAAAGAACAAAGGACAATGTCAGCTGGAGGAAGCATTGGAGGTAAGCCCATCATTTGCTTAACAAAGCAAAGCAAAAGTCTACCTCTCCAGGGCCCTTTCATCAGGAAACTGGGTTTGGAGCTAGCTAGACTCTGTCCAGTGGGATCACAGCTTCCTGCTTTCAGAGTTGGATGAACAATTGGCTCTTCTGTGTTTCCCCACCATTCACTCTTTTTTTTTTTTGTCAGGGCTGAAGCCGGTGGTATGCTTAAAAAAAAAAATGAAGGCTGTACATGTTTCCTGCTTCTTTTGTTTGTTTTTGTTTTGTTTTGTTTTTCCAACTGGGGATTTGAATCTTCATTTTCCCAGAGCAAGGTGAAACTGCTATTCAGCTCAGCCCACTTTCCAAAACTGGTGCAAAATGATATGGAGGGCAAGTCTTTCCCAATGAGACAGTTATTTGGAGGGCTACAGTCTCCAATGCACCTTTCAATGCCTTTATTATTACCACTTCTCTTATCCTTAAATAGCTATGGCACTCTTTTCTGAAAGCAGGGAGCAACATGAGATCTCTTTAGCTATCTAGATGTTACTAAAATCAAACAAGTTGGCCCTTGTATGTTCTAGCAAGCCACTTATGTCTGTGTTCTAATTTTTGTATAATTGCTAAGAATTTTGTATTGGTGTATGTCTGAACACACCACAAGTTAGAATTCTGCACTAACCAGTATGAACAGGGCTTTGTCTCTCCTGAATGCTGGGACAGGTTCCTCTCTTTGAAATGTAAATTTCCAAAGCTCTTAATCAAATTAAAATCAAGCACAGGCCAGTGTACTTTACAAATAAAAGTAGAACTCCCTTTGTAAATGTGACCCCTTGTTTTAATAACTTGTGGACATTTCAACCACTGGTTCTTGCTTAAATAGCATCTTGCCAGCTTTCCCTTCTTTACCTTGATGAGAAAGATGTCCACAGAGAACAAGATAAAAACATCCAATTGCTAATATTTTTTGTATAGCTTATGCCAGAGAGCAGTCAAATGCTGTCAAATTTTACCTCCTTTGTAATATAGGAGTAGGTAGCTATGATTGTTCTCCATCATTGAAATGATGGTTTCCATCATCATTCTTAAGAACCAGTTCCTGGAAAAAAACAACACATTGTTGGTGGTGGATACCAATTTTTGTCACAATCTACAAAGAACCAAAGTCAAGTTTTGAGTTAGAAAAGAGAGATACAAAAGTTTACGGTTGAAGGCTAATAAGTAGGTATAAGCCTAAATACTGACCTAGTAAGCATTTTTTATTAAATGCTATACAGAACAGCTCCCAACTGGAAAAACTGGAAGATAATATTTTAACTGTGTATATATATATGTATGTATATATATATATATATACATACATATATATATATGTATATGTGTGTATGTATTTAAATCTCTGAGATATTTATGTTCTTTTCTCTCATATGGAACAGAACAAGTGAAGCCATGGCCTTATTTAATAGTTTTAAATGCAGGTGGAGGGTAAATTAGAATTGTGTTTTCTCTCTGCTTTCTTTCACACTGAATCCCAGCATGACCCATTTCTTTCTTTACACTGTATGAAATGTTTATAAGGTCTTATATTGTCCCAGAAATATTGGACTACATAAAAAGGCTTTTATTTTAACAAAAAAATCATATAAAACTCTATAGAAGAGAACAAGCACACATTAAACTAGATTGGGCCATCTTCATGAGAAAACTAATTTTTCAAGTGTTAACTTAATAATGTTAACAATGATGAACTCAATTACTTATAATGATGAGAAAATGAAGTGAACATCACTGTCATTTTTAAATCCCAACTTAGTTGCCAAAACGAGTTATTACATCTGGAGAATTCCAAAGGCAAAACCTTAACAGTAAGAAGGCTCAATGTTCTAATAGGCATAGTACAACTTTCCTTACTTAAAGCATCTATTCTCCTCTGTAGACTACTCCTTAACAAGCATCAAAAAAGTATCAAAGATACCCAGTATTTGTTGAAAGAATGCTGCAATTGAGTGCTCTTCATTTTGTCATTGTGCAATGATTCATTTGCGGCTGCTACAGAGACATGTACTTGACCTTGAATACTGATAGCTGTTATTCAACTAAAATTGCTTTAATTCTTATAATTTTAAGTACATTATTTGGTATTTTCACCATACATAATCATGTGTTTGAATATGCATAACACCAATCTTCTTTCTCTTTCTTAGAGTGTGCCTAGGTTTGACAGTATAAATTAGAGTGAGAATGGAAAAAATGACATCATTGACCCATATCTGATGTCAGAAACAAGTTTTTAACATTTTGCCATTAAGGATGATAGGTGCTTTTAAATCTACTATTAGAGTTAGAAGAAGCCCATTGTGACAGTGGTCAAAAGGAGTCTGCACCGTTGAGCAGTGGTGGCACACGCCTATAATCCCAGCACTTGGGAGGCAGAAGCAGGTAGGTCTCTGTGAGATCAAGGTCAGTCTGGTGTACAAATCGAGTTCCAGGATATTTAATGCTATTACACAGAGGAAACCCTGTCTCAAGAAACAAAGAAACAGAAAAGCATTCTGCACCATTCTCTGGATTCTGGTCCTTGACTGTATGAAGAAGAGAAAGAGCTGAGCACAAACATGCATACTGATTCTTTCTTTGTTCTTGATCATGGGTGTTACTACATGTTTTGTGTTTCTTCTTTGCTTCCCCACAGTGTTCCCATCACTTTTGAAATCCCATAGTGACATTTGTTTCCTTAGTTCATTTATGAAAAGATTTTGAACTCATAAAATTGCCTTCTGAAATACTAAGGCATGGGATTCCTGTGTTTTTAACTGTGGTGACCAGGAATGTGTGAGTATGAGTTTTGTGATCATGTCACTGTCATTTCCCTCTTCAGTATTAATAACGATGACAGAGAGATGTGTTGAACATAAGGTCCTACAAAGGCTCTACCCTCTCTAACAAAAAATAAATTTCGTACCTTGTTCAAGCACAAAGCGATCATTGCACTGAGACCTTCAAAGCATGATGGAAAAATCTCCAAAACATTAATTTCACCATGCTGGAAGATTATGGGACATAAAAAACTGAAGCTACTGCATTTGAAACTTGCTATAGGATCATTTATGAGATATAATACTCTTTGTTGTAGAACTATTTTGAATTTCAGCTAAAGCTGTTTATGTCTAAAGAGACAGTGTTTCATTCTGGAAGGTTTACCTTGTATGAAGTGATGTCATGTGGGATTCCCCTCTATATGCTGTGAATATGTTTTGTTACCATTGGTTATTAAAGAAGCAGCTTTGGCATATGGCACGGTAGAATATAGATAGGTGCAAAACTAAACTGAATGCAGGGGGAAAAAGGAGGAGTCAGGCAAATGCCATGTAGCTGGTAAAAGAGAAAGATGCTAGAAACTTATCAATAAGCCACAACCCTGTGGTGATACACAGATTAGTGGAAATGGGTTAATTTAAGATATAAGCGCTAACTAGGAATATGCCTGAACCATTGGGCAAACAGTGTTGTAATTAATATAGTTTCTTTGTGATTATTTGGGTCTGGGTGACTGGGTAATGAATGCGCAGTCTCCGTTTACATGATGGTGTCCAACTTTCGGCAATATACATCCAATGTTACATTTACTGTCTCTTTATTCTTTTTCTTATCTCTTCAAGCCTAGGTACATTTTTCAAATACACTGTGTCTCATTTAGAGGTCTTCTATGCCTCAATCTCTCCTATTGTGTATCTGCAAATCCTTTTCTGTCCTGGAGAGCTTTCAAAATGGTAAGCAGCTTGGTCGCAGTGGCCCTGGGTATTGGTTCTCTCTCTCTCTACCTTTCAAAATGGCTGAGGTACTGTAACCACCAGCTCTGGGACTACCAGGTAGGAACTGCACTCACCACTTTAACTCTGAGAAGGAGTGTGCAGCACATATACCCTTTTTATCTGAGTAATAGCTAAATATGCCATGCAGCACAGTGTGAGGCCTGGAAATATCTCTGTGTATGGTGGCAGGAATCTGACATACTCTCCTGCCTGTGTATTCCAGGTAGACTTGATCCCACTACCTGCCCAGGTGGGGAATTCTGAGCCCTGGGCATGGTCTCAGCTACTTTCCTCCTGACCCTGAGTGGGCACATAAACATCCAGACCTGAAGTGGATTGCGGGAATCAACCGAAAAGAAGAGCCAGAGCTGTTCCTGTAACTAGCACAAATTAGAAAGCCTTCCATTAAAGAAACCTCACAGTTCTTATCACTAAAGCTGAGTCAGGAAACCTCTTAAAGGAGCCACATCTCTGCTTGCTGCCAGCAAACAGAGCAAGAAACTGCATTAAACTCTGTTATTTTCTGTGTGTCTAGAATTCCTTCCCAAACTTTCTCAGGTTTTAAATGGATTTATTTGACCACTTGGGGAGCCAATTTGTTGTAGGAGGCCACTTGTTCATTCCCAGTCACCCAGAACCGAAATAATCACACAGAAACTATAGTATTTAAATGACTGCTTAGCCAATTACTTAAGCATATTGCTAAATAGCTCTTAAATCTTTGGTTAACCCATTTTTATTATTTTATATTTAACCATGAGGCTCATGGCCTACCAGCAAGGTTCCAGCTAGCAGCTCACATCTTTCCTTTCTGACAGCACCAAGGCATCTCTTTGACTCTACCTACTCTTTCTATATCTATCTCGTCCAGCCTGGCTATTTTCTGTTAAGCCGTTGACCGAAAGCAATTTCTGTAGAGGGAGCTGTGACTTGCTTTTCGTCCCGCCTGGCTCACGGTCACCTGGCTAGCTTATGCCCCAAAATAACAACACACAAACTGTATTCATCTAAACACTGCCTGGCCAATTAGTTTCAGCCTCTTATTAGCTAATTCTCACATCTTGCTTTAACTCACATTTAATAATGTGTATAGCACCACAAGGTGGTGGCTTACCGGGAAAGATTCAGCATGTCTGACCTGGCGGCTGGCTCCGTGGCATCTGACCCAGAGAGGTGAGGCATGATGATTGCCCGAGGCATCTGCCTCACTCCCAGCATCCTGTTCTGTCTACTCCACCCACCTATGTTCTGACCTATCAGGCCAAGCAGTTTCTTTATTAATTAACCAATGAAATCATCAGATAGATAGAAGACACACCTATATCATTTCCCCTTTTTCTGTATAAACAAAAAAGAAAGGCTTTCACTTTAACATAGTAAAATTACATATAACAAAACAGTTATCATGCAAGAATTATAGTTACAATATTTATATCTACTTTATCTTTTATTATAACTAAGGAAAACTATAGCTATCTATTTATTCTGCAACTCCATCAAAGACTCCAGAAGGGCACAATATTACCTAAATAAACAAGAAATAATCAACTTCCAAACTCTAGAAATGACAGAGACATCTCACTGTCTGGACAGTCACCCAAAGTTCTTTTGTACTGTTGGGGCATCCGTCTTCAGCTTTCAGGCCCACAGTATCCAGCAGATTTTTTCATGAAGCAGGAAATTTCAAAGACAGTTCAGTCACTTTCTGTTGTGTCCTGCAAAATGTCTCATAGACTCTTTCACGAACCAAGAACCCCAAAAGACCATCTCACCTTTAGGCAAGTTTAGCAGTCCTCTCTCTGCAGGTTCTCTGTGTCCAGTTTATGAAACAGTCCAGGCAAGAGCACTTTCTTGCCCAAATGGCTAACCAACTCCATAAGGAGCCTCTTCGATGCCCATCTTCCTCTTGAAGTAGCTGGTGCTGCCAGAAGTAGACATGTCTCATTGTCATGAAAAGCCCTAAGTTATTAAAACATTTAAGATGCCATATTCTGTAGTCTTTGGAAGATATGAAGAATGCCAATCTAACTGAAATATATCTCTATATATCTAGAAAATCTAACTAACATGACTACAAGCTCGACTGTTATTGATGATTATCCATTAACAACCTATATTTCTAATTAAGCATTACATTTTTAAATGAACTACACAATCACAATACCTTAATCAAGATCAGAAATACATATACATATAATAAAATTGACCTTAAATTTAAATCACTAAAGCAAAATCCATATCAATGCAAATTATTCATATCTATATTATATCCCCCTTTAAAAGTAAAAGAACATTTATAAACAATATTTGGGAATATGGACACAGTTATTTCTCTCCAAATTGCTTCATGCTGTATGGGGGCGCTGTTAATCAGATCTTTCATGGTGTAACCTGTGTGCCAGCTTCATCTCAGTTGGCAGTTGAGTGAAATAATATCTTGAGGGTGTTCACAGCAACCTTTCAGGAGGACGTCGTCCATCATACCATATTGGGATAGAAGCAATCCACAGGGTCTCATCCTCTGTGAAAACAAAAGAAGGACTTTTCTGTAGGCCCATATTTCGGTATGGCACAAGAGCCATAAGCCCGGTCTGAGGTGATCACGTAGCTTTGCAGACAAGCCGTCTCAGCCTAACAACCAGCCTGGATGTGCTGCTCCTATTTTCTTTTGTTATTAATGTAGATCACCTGAGGAGAGGTGTTGTCTGAAGCTGATCAGGATGTTTGGTGCTCCTTCCTTTCCTAATTTGGAGGATGTCTTATAGAGATGCTAATTCATGGCCTATGGGACAGCTGGCATACTCGCAAACAGGTGGATGCAGATGTGACAAAAGGCCATTCACCTGGTCACCTAGGATACAGCCTAATGTGTCTTCCCACTCAACTGAGGGGATGATATAAAAACTGTTTGGAGAATAAACATCAGATCTTGCCCTTCAAGGATAACTGTGTAATCTGTGTCTGATTATTCCTCGTGACATTGTGACACCGTTCCAGTCTAGTTAGGGAAAATAGTTATCTATGTTGGGGCCCACACGGGCCTTGACACTTTTCCAAAGCATGATAACCTTAGATCCAAATTTTGAAGTCAAGGTATTTTCAAAATATCTATCTTGGATTAGTTCAGCAGCATTTATAAACAAATATCTTTTAGCAGCTGTTGCTCCTTCATCAGCATTCAAACAATTCAAAGAGAGCAAAATAGCATACAGTATTAAGATTCTCTGTGTATTTTCCATCTTTATGTGGCTTTTTTTTTTGTTGTTTGTTTTTTCGAGACAGGGTTTCCCTGTAGTTTCTAGAGCCTGTCCTGGAACAAGTTCTTGTAGACCAGGTTGGCCTCGAACTCAGAGATCCGCCTGCCTCTGCCTCCCGAGTGCTGGGATTAAAGGCGTGCACCACCACCACCCGGCTATGTGGCTTTATTTTAACCTCATTTCGTTTATTTTTACTTTTATTTTTTGAGACAGGTTCTCTGTATATCTTTGTCCTAGAATAACTCTGTTGACCAGGCTGTCCTTGAACTCACAGAGATCCACTGGTCTCTGCCTCCCAGGCATTGAGAATAAAGGTATGTCCTGCCACACCTTGAAGTCACAAAGGCCAATCTACCTCTGCCTCCCAGGTGTTGAGATTAAAGGTATATACCACCACACCCAACTACTCTCTTTTTTTTCTTTTTCTTTTTCTTTTTTTTTACTTTAAGAACTTTAACTTTTAACCTGCATGTATTTTTAACACACTGTAAATCATTTAGAGGTTTTCTTTGTTTTGAATCTCTCTTTACTGTATCTCTCTTTTTCTGACCACATGAGTCTTTAACTTTCCCAGTAATATCAGTAGGACTAAAGCTGTGGCTTTGGTGGCTGGATCCATGGTGTCTGACCCAGAGAGGAGAGGCATGGCGATTGCCCCAGGCATCTGCCTCACTCCCAGCATCCTGTTCTGTCTACTCCACCCACCTATGTTCTGACCTATCAGGCCAAGCAGTTTCTTTATTAATTAACTAATGAAATCATCAGATAGATAGAAGACACACCTACATTAAGCTTCTTTATTCATTAACCAATAAAAGCAAATCATGTACAGGGCTTCCACACCACAGAGAGATTGATGGGCATTGAAGAAATTCATTATGGAATTTGCCTTCAATGTGACAAGACTAGCCATTTGGGCAAAAAACTGCTCTTGCCTTGACTGATTGACAGTATGCTGTATAAACTGGACATGTAGTTCCCACAGAAAAATGACTGCTGAACTTGTCAAAAGAAGGTGAGACAGCCCTTCAGTGTTCCTACTTCATGAAAAAGTCTGCCTGATATTATGGGCCTATAAGCTGAATATCAATGACTCAATATAACAGAAGAAATTTGGGTGACTGTCCAGGCATCGAACTGTCTCTGCCAATTCTAGAGTTTTGGAAGTTGCTTACAATGCACTTCCTTTTTACTTAGGTAGTATTGTATACTTTTGGAGTTTTTGATGGAGATGAAGACAGATAGTTATGGTTTTTCTTAGTTATCATAAGAGATAAATTAGATATGAAACTTTAGACTCACAAAGATGAAATAGATGCTAAAATATTTTCATTTATTTATTTATTTGTTTGTTTGTTTATTTATTAAAATGCCCACCTCCTCCCCTCCTCCCATTTCCCTCCCATTCCCCCCACTCCCGCTCCCCCTCCCTCTCCAGTCCTAAGAGCAGTTTCCTGTCCTGTGGGAAGTCCAAGCCCCCCCCCCCCCATCCAGGTCTAGGAAGGTGAGCATCCAAACAGACTAGTCTCCCACTTTTTTTAAATTTTGCCAGATACAAGAAGACTAAATATTGTAATTCTTGCTTGATACCTGTTTAGTTCTATGTTATTTTGCTATGTTAAAGTTCAAACTTTCCTTTCTATTTAGACAGAAAACTGGAGATGATATGGGATTCCCCTCTGTATGCTATGAATATGTTTCATTACCTCTTCTTTAAGCTGCTTCAGCCTATGACAGGGCAGAATATAGGTAGGCAGGAAAACTAAACTGAATTCAGGGGAAAAAAGGAGAAGTCAGACAGATGCCATGTAGCTAGTAAGGGAGAAAGATGCTGGAACCTTATCAATAAGCCACAGTCCCGTGATGATACATGGATTAACAGAAATGGGTTAATTTATGATGTAAGATCTAAGTAGGAATACACCTGAACCATTGGCCAAACTGTTGTAGTTAATATAGCTTCTTTGTTATTATTTGGGTCTGGTAAACAAACAGTCTCTGTTTACAGTGATGATATCTTTTCAGGTCTCTCTAGCCTTGTTTCCTTAAATAATTTATTTCTGGTAGGGAATGCCTATTCAGTCTTCTGGGAGAGTTTAGCTGTTTCTCATTTTTACTACTCCAAAGGCATCAGTAGACTTTTGCATTTAAATTGTGTGATGATTTTATCTCTAATTCAAAATATGTCTTTCATCTTAAATGAAGGAAAATAAGCCATTATTGAATGAATTGAGGTTCTGAGTCCCTAAATCTCACAGCAAAAGCTGAAAGGAAATATAATCCTTAGTTTAATTTTCTGCCACCTCAAAGATTATCTCAGATAACATTTTTAGCAATGTCTCTAGTTAGTTGATTTATTGTGTGAGGTATTTTAGTTATAATCAAAGAAATTACTAAACTATGCCAGGGGTGGGGGAACTCTTATCTTTAAAGTCTTAGAAATTTTTACAATTTTAGTTTTTATCATTTAACATTCTCCTTTGCAAGGATAAAATACTGTCTGTACCATTTGACTAAATTTGATATGTATGCTAGTGGCTTGGTGAAGCTGCACCAAAAGATGATAATTGCATATACAATGATGATCCCAACCCTGGGATTCTGAATACATATGTTTCTAATTATTTTAGAGAAATATATAACATAACTTAATTGATGAAGCTGTGGCCTTGGGAAATGCTACATGGAAATTATGCTCAGATCTACATGACTTAGTAGTGTATTGGCAACTACCAATGGGTATGTCTCTAGGCAGAGAGCAACTCAGACTTGTTTTAGAGAGGTATTCTTTTAGGATCTGTAACTCCATTGATAATGTTCATGATTTTTTTCAAGAACATTTAGCCCGCTGACTTTTCAGGTTATCATTTTCAGTATGCTGGGCAAAGTCCACCTGATGAATATTTCAATACATACTTTTGCAAATCTATATTATAAGAATATAATCTGCGTGCCATCACTCTTGTCATGTGTATAATCACTCAGTAGTGTGTCAGGAGGTTATTTAAAGGAAGAACTAATGAGTAAAAAGGGTCTCAGCTGATTGACTTCACTTACTTTTGGATTTGATTTAGAGTGATTAGAATTAACACTCCTGTGTTAAAAGAGCTCTAGCCTACAGAGTTTGCTCTATGAGTACTTACTAAATCCTCTCACATTGAGCTCATATTTAAATCTCTTTAATTTATTGATGTGTGTATTGATATTCACAGCACAAGCTGTCTGAAATTCATTCTGCCTTTAAGCTATAAAAACACCACTAGGAAGATGTGCTTATATGTTGACTCACTTTCATGCTTCATTATTCAGAAACTTGATTATTGATACTTCATGCTATTAGAATAATTTTAGACTTGCAGAGAAACTAATATTCTGAGACATCCCATGTAACTTCCAGGCCCACACATGTATATGCTTCCATCAAAGAATATGTATATTAAATTGATAACCCTAACTATATAACATTATAATGCTCTTTATGCAAATAACACCTCAAGTTCATAATTTGCATTTGGGTTTTCTTTTTGTGTTATAAATTTTATGGGCTTAGGTAAGTAAATATTGATATCTATCTCATGTTCTAGTATTTTACATACAATTTTTACTTTTATGTATTGTTCCCAAAGCTTTGCCTTTTTTGGAATATCCTGAACTTGGACTTACATAATAGCATGTAGCCTTTTCAAATAGTATATTTTTTTGCTTAATAATATACAATACTTTCCTTCGTGTCTTTTTCTGGTATCACAACTCATCTCTCCATTGCCTGTTTATAGTTTAGGGATCTATTCAAATGTAACGGTTCCTTTGGGGCTTAATTATGGACAAAGTACTATAAATAGAGATGTGCAAATTTTGGCATAGACTAGCTTTCAACTTTTTTGGAATAAATGAATATGCCTCAGGTATGTTTAACATTATCTTCAAAAGTGACTGCACCATTCTGCTTCCCATTATGACTAGAGAATGATCAATGTTTGTTTCTCAGCATCATTTGGTGTTGTCAGTGGTCCCAACTCACCACTCTCAGATGGTTCTCATTTTTAAACATTTCTCATTTTGTACACTTGCCATGTATTGAACACACTTTCCTTTACAATAGTGCCATTTATGCATCTTCTTTGTTATCTGTTAAAGTTGTTAATCTTCTTTGAAACTGGATAGTTTTCTTATGAATATTTTATTCAATGTTTCTTTTTCAATTTTTTTCTCTTGGTTTGTGGCTTATGTTTTTTATCATTCTTTTGGCATTTTTTTTTATTTTATGAAATGTTTGCTCAAGAGGAGCTTATGGGGCTATGAACGATTTCATTGGTGGTGTGTTTATGCCATCCTGTACCCCATGTGAGCTAGGCTTTCATTTATGTTCCAAATGTCTTAGAATTTTTCTTTTTATATTTAGGTCTATGATCCATTTTGACCATTTGATGAACTTTTGTGACTAGTATTAAGGACTGTGCTGCAATGAAATTATTTGTTTTTTTACTTACCTAGAGATACTCAGTTTTTCCAGCACCTATGCTTACACTAGTAGCTTTGCCACACTGAATTGTCCTAGTCATAGTAGCTTTGTTAAATTTTGCCAGTTCATTTATGAAGATAAATCATCACAGTGAAGTATCCCTACTGTTAAAATACTTGCATGCCAAGTTATAAAATCAGAATAATGAATTGATGGAGAGTGAGTGACGAGGAGGGAGAGTTACTTCCAATTAAATCTACATGAAGCTTTCTTTTGCACGTTATACTTACAGTGAATGTTCCCTAGAAAATATCCATTTTGATATTTTTATCTCACTAACAACTTCAGGAACAGATGTGTCCTTGCTGGAAGCAAAGTGTAATGATGGCTAAATGGAATGATTAACTAGCAGGATGTTTCTGGTTTAATCTTTATTCAACAAAGAAAGCCATATTTCTCTGTCTTCTGGGATATTTGGGTCAGCAATGCAATAATCTCACTGAATTGATACTTCTGTTTCAAGTAGAAGATGCACAATGGATTCAAACAACAGTTATTTAGATTCTAGGAGCTGCTAGATTGATGCTTGAAGATGGTAAGATAGCAGTAGTGAGCAGAACACCATTGTCTTATTATTCCACAAATAGCGTGTCTAGCTGTTCAATGAATAGGAGACCTGTAGTTAAGCATATGTTACAAGAAAAAAGTATTACACAAATCTAGGTGGACTTACTAAAAGCAGCTCAAAATATGGAACTCACACAAAATCTGGCCTTACGTTAAGTTGCATCTCATGAAAGCTACAAAGAAGAATGTAAGCAAATGTCTCTATTTTTCACCCATTTTTTCTCTACATTGCTAACACACTACACACACACACATACAAACATGCACAACTTTTCAACTTGGATGTACACCTGTTTTATTCTTTCCTTTTAACGATTGGCTCCTTGCATTCAGTATCTGTGTCAAATTTGGGCTTTTAGTTCAAGATTTCATACTGGTGAATGAATTCCTGTGGCCCTGTTTTAGATTCCAAGAAGAGAGGATTATTCTGGTCCCAGATTCTTAGAATGGGTTTCCATCTCTCATCCCACCCAGTTTTTTGGGGAGCTTTGTTTCCAGTATAGCTTTCATAGGCCATATTAGACACACAGAAAAATAATTTATATTTTCTCTGTATGTACTTTCTTCGTATCTTCCTATTCCCTGACCTTTCTTATTTCACTTAGTTTGATTCCTCTTCCTCTATCCTATCTCTGCCCTTTAAGTAATAGTTTGAAGAATGCCAATGATAGACTCTGGTGTATTTTAGACCATGGGAAAGTCTGGAGGAGGAAGGAGGGGGTAGGAGGCCACCTCACTCTGGAAGTCTGACTCACAGCACACAGGAAAACAGTTTTGTTATTCTTTTGCTTCCATCAATTATAATTAGTCTTGTGGAAAGTAAAAATTGTCACTTTGATCAACTCTGCTTTATTTATTTTTAAATTATGCAAAAGTAGGTTTGTACAAGAACTAGTCTAAACCACTCATCAAAAATAAATACTGAAAAAATGCCTCTTTACTGCACCTCTCAATCTTTTAGGTTATTATAATTATTTTGTGCTGCCACCAACCCACAGAACTTCTCTTTGCCAGGGACCCACAAACACCACACTAGGAGGGGACACAAGTAGGTAACCTTTATCTTCCTTCCTGTCCTCCATTTCACTCTCTGGATTTACTCTTAATCCTGTTGCTGCCCCCCAATCTAAGACCCCCCTCCTTTATCCTGCTTCCATCCCTAGAGACTCAATCGTGCAGACCCCAGATACTCTAGTTCTTCCATGCCTCCCCTCTCAACCTTTACTTCTACCCCATCTTTATTACACTGTAGTCTCCACCAACCCTGTAGACCATCTCTCTACCAGGGACCCCACAGCCACCACATTTGACTGGGATCCTGATGGATCAGTCTCACTCCATCTTAAGATCAGAATTCATCTTGTTACAAAGTCAAAATAAGTTCATTTGTGTTTACTATAAATCTTAAGTTTCTGGAATTTAGCATGTCCCACACCCTATACTCTGACCATATACTGACCTTCCCCTTATAAGATAAGATATAATAAGATATCTTATTATAAGATAATCATTTTGTGGTGTTCTGTCAAGTTCCTATATAACCAAAATTTCTCTGGAAAGCCCCCATCTCTTGTAAAACCTCTAAACTTGCCTTTTGGTGAGGAGTATAAAAACCCAACTTCTACTCCCGCTTCCCCTGGCAGAGTTACCCTCAGAGGTCCTAGTGTTGTATACAGAAGAGATTCCTCAGAGTACGAATTTTCTAGAAGCTCAAGGATCACAGGTGTTTGTCTTCATGCTTTTGAGCATCTGTACTCAAAGGTGGTGCTCTTACCTGCCTTTTCACAACTATTTCCACTTGTCCATATTTGGATGTGTTTTCTCTTTTCTTCCTGTTCTCCATCTGGCCCAAGGCCCATCTCAAACTATCTGGACAAAAAGGGAACTTAAACGTTGTAAATGATTCAGTGAGTAAATAGCTTTTTACCAGCATCCTTTTCTAGTGGACACAAGATTAGAGGAACCCAAACAACGTTCCAATTTCTAGATCCAGAGCCTGAGGTGTGACTCCTGGTTCTCATCCATACCTGGGTTTATGTTTATGTCTATCTGATTGGACTCTGCCTGATCCTACCCCTGCTTCTCCTTCTTTCCATTTTGTCTCCATTTCTGAGTTACATTCCTGATCCTCAAAGCTGCAATAGCCCAACTGTTTTCCTAATGAATTCTGTAGACTCTGACTTCAGGCAGCTGAGGAGGTCTAGCTGGATTTTGTAGATGCACATCTTATTTCTTATGCTTTCATTTCTGTTAGTTTTCATTAGTACTATAGCCTTTAGCTTATCCATTAGCTACTGCTTATTTTGAAAAATGGAAATATTGATAAACCTATTTGATCCCATTTAATTCCTGGTTGTACAGGACAGTAGGGCATATGCCACAGAACAGAAATGGGTGTTGATGTCTTATTGACTGGCTGGAGTGGCGTCATATAAGCACTTATTTGGTTCCCATTAAAACTAAATACCAATGATATCTTTTCTAAACTTATAGCTTAATAGTGTGTTTTTCAATTAGTGATAAGAAAATCTCATTCATTTTGTTTTCATAATATATTTTCGTGATACATTTACAATTTTGTTCCATGATGGTAGGATTTCTGTATTTTATTTTATTAAGGTTGTACATTTCCTCACTCTAAGTCTTTATATTTTCAAATTGATATTTATACTACAGTGGTTGAAGTCCAGTGTTAATATTCACAGTTCAATAAACAAGGTGACAGTGGTCATACTCATGTTTAAGATACTGTATACTTTTTAGTATTTACTATTATATATGCTTTAAGAGTAGATATTGTGAAAACTAGGTCATGAAATCACTCGTTTCTTTTGTTTATCACATTCATTCATGTAGAATATGAAATATATTTTAGAGTCATCTGTTTATTCATTTATTAAAAATGCAGAATAGCAGTCTTACAAAAGAACAGAAACAAGTTTCTTCCTTGCACAGGGTAGCTTGTAATAATTCATTATACAGCACTATCTGTCCTTGGGCCAGATCGTACACAACTTTGACTGTACAATAGTTAAAATGACTTGAATGTTTCTGTGACTAGAATGCAAACTGTCTCCTTGTAACACTGGAAGGTGATGTTTATAAGCTACTTAAGAAGACTACGGGGTACGTGGACTTGATTTCTTCACTGAGATTATTTATTTAAATTATTTTTGAACAGAAAGAAAGTAAATACACGTTTTTAAAAGGATACTCAAGGCAATAAGTTGCAAGTCCTGTAATTCTGACTTTTTAAAAAAATGACTCTACTCATATGTGCAAAATTCTATTTCCAGAAGGAACACAGCATTTTTTTGGGACAAGAGCAAAATAGTGCTAAACTTTCGATTATCTTGCCTCAGTCTCTTGAGAGCTGGAATTTTGATCATGTACCAGCACACCTGAAAAAGAAAATGTCTTTACTTCAATTATTTGTAATAAGAACAAAATTTCTATGCTAGTTGTAGATAATATTGCAAGCTGGTCAAGGTGGGATTTAATTTAAATTCTTTACTCTTCCCATATATCAGAAAGACTGAAGGCAGATTAGGAATGTGTTGTGATTTTCATCCAATAGGAAATGGAACTAAAGCAGCTGATGGTCCTGCAGTTCTTACAAGCTGTCGTATCTTTCTGTTGGAGGGTCTGCAAATGCATCCCTGCCTGAGGGGTATCTCTAGTGGTCTTCTGTTAGTGGATAGGAAAAGAACCCCAACAGAACCAGAACAATAGAAGTCTGACTCCACAAACAAAGTCTGCGTTTGCTTTTCCTTTGCTTGGCAATTGGATGTGATGGGTTTTGGCTAATAGCAAGGGAAGTTTGCTTTGTCACTAGAGAACTTCGGCCTCATTTGCTTTCAGCAGTGTTTCAATACAGCAGCACAAGTAGCATCCAGTTTACTAAATAAATAGAGACAATTTCCTAAGGGAGCTAGCTGACTCTGCTCTGACTACTGCCCTAGAAGAAATGAGCAAGTAAGATCAAGTATTGAATACCACCATAGAGGAGGAATTAAGAAACTGCTGTTAGTAAAGTCGATGCTATTGAGCTTATACTTAAAATGTTGAAATATGCCATAAACACTTTACATTTTAAATTTTATAAATAACTTAACAGGTATTGACTAAATTTAACAGGGTTTTGTGTTGTTTTTAACTAGACAAGATATGGGTTTCAGATTTTCTTAGTTCAGAAATAATGTGGAGCCATTCCTGAGTCTAGATTTTTTTCCCCTTCATGTTGGGGCTTTCTTGGATATAGTTCTTCTTTAGTTCTGCAGGTTACTTTGAGGGACTGCCATTGAAGACAAGCTCACAGTGATTACAAAGCATTTCTCAAGTGTGGATGCTCTCCAAATGCTAAATGGAAATCTATAGCAGGGAAATATAACAAACACTCTACCCGAAATAGTAGAGCTACTATTTTAATAATTCAATTAAAGTATAGTCAATAAGTATTCATGTGACTTCTGTAATTTATTGATAGCTAGATAATAGCTACAGTAGGAATGGATGATGTACAAATTCATGAATTATTCCTCTGCTCAGTCTTTAATTGCTGAAATTAAAAGTTTAAGTTGTGCTTCAGGCTTTCATTGCCAGTGACTTATGAAAATAATCATTTATTCTATCCTGGAAAACTTAAATGGAACTTTTTTGGGTGTGTGTAAGAAGTATGCACATTTTCATTATTCATTGATTCAACTTATCAGAGATAGAAGTAAAATTATGGGCTGGAGAGATGGCTCAGTGGTTAAGAGAACTTGCTGCTCTTCCAGAGGAACCAAGGTTTTGTTCCCAGCACCCATGTGTTGGCTTACAACCATCTTTAACCCCAGGTCCAGAGGATTTGATGCTCTCTTCTTGTCTCAGAGAGCAACTGGCATGCATGTAGTGCATAGACATGCATGTTTGCAAACAATCATGCCCATAATAAAAACACCTAAAAAGGTACAACTCAATTAAACATACAATTAAACATGGAAAGCTCTTTGTTGGAAGTGCTGTGGATTATGAGGAAACTACATCTGAATTTAGTTTGACCCAATTCATCTTTCTTACAAATATATTTGTATGTATGTTTTGCGGCTGTTATAATTCAATGTTTTTCTCTGGCATACACTGATTGTGCAGTGAGCTGAGTTGCAGGATTTGTAGCTCACCCATCAGACATGCTTAGCAAGCTACTTCATTACTAAGAAATGAATCAGTCAGGAAATTTACTAGTCCGTTATGAACTCTATGGTATTTACTACAAATTTATGAGTCAAAGCTCCATAAGGATTAATTTTGGGAGCTTGGTGGGATTTAGAATCACCATGGCAACATTTCTCTGAGCAAGTCTATGATGCATTCTCTAGACTCACTTCTTGGATATGGCGTTATTCCATGGGCTCAGGTCCTAGGTCAAATAAAAAGGAGAAAAGCAGGTTAGCTCAGTGTCCATTATTCTATGTTTCCTGATTATGGATGTTCTATTACCAGCTGTCTTAAGATTATGCCTCCATGTCTTCCCCATCATGATGGAGCATATCCCCCCAACTGTGAGTCAATGTTAAGCTTTCATCTTTAAGTTGCTCTTGATGGGTATTTTGCCACAACAATGACAAAGCAGCTAACACAAGCCATGACCCTCAATGTAACTGTATTGGGAGAAGTAATGAAAGTCAAGATTGGTCACAAATATTGGGCTTCAATTAGTTGACTGGTGTTCCCATAAGAAGAGGCCTTTGACATTACCATCCCAGACTTCAAACTCTACTACAGAGCTACAGTATTGAAAACAGCTTGGTACTGGCATAAAAATAGAGAAGTCAACCAATGGAATTGAATAGAAGACCCGGATCTTAACCCACAAACCTATGAACACCTGATTTTCGATAAAGGAGCTAAAAGCACACAATGGAAGAAAGAAAGCATCTTCAACAAATGGTGCTGGCATAACTGGATGTCAACCTGTAGAAGAATGAAAGTAGATCTGTATCTATCACCATGAACAAAACTCAAGTCCAAATGGATTAAAGACCTCAATATCAATCTGAACACACTGAACCTGTTAGAGGAGAAAGTGGGAAGTACTCTACAACATTTGGGCACAGGAGACTGCTTCCTACGTATAGCCCCAGCAGCACAGACATTAAGGGCAACATTGAATAAATGGGACCTCCTGAAGCTGAGCAGCTTCTGTAAAGCAAAGGACACTGTCACTAAGACAAAAAGGCAGCCTACTGACTGGGAAAAGATCTTCTCCAACCCCGCAACAGACAAAGGTCTGATCTCCAAAATATATAAGTAACTCAAGAGACTAGACTTTAAAATGCTAATTAACCCAATTAAAAAATGGGGCACTGAACTGAACAGAGAATTCTCAACAGAAGAAGTTCAAATGGCCAAAAGACACTTAAGGTCATGCTCAACCTCCTTAGCAATCAGGGAAATGCAAACCAAAACAACGTTGAGATACCATCTTACACCTGTCAGATTGGCTAAAATCAAAAACACCAATGATAGCCTTTGTTGGAGAGGTTGTGGAGTAAGGGGTACACTCATCCATTGCTGGTGGGAATGCAAACTTGTGCAACTGCTTTGGAAAGCAGTGTGGAGGTTTCTCAGGAAATTTGGGATCAACCTACCCCAGGACCCAGCAATCCCACTCTTGGGAATTTACCCAAGAGATGCCGAATCATATTACAAACGCATTTGTTCAACTATGTTTATAGCAGCATTATTTGTAATAGCCAGAACCTGGAAACAACCTAGATGCCCTTCAGTGGAAGAATGGATGAAGAAAGTGTGGAATATATACATATTAGAGTACTACTCGGCGGTAAAAAACAATGACATCTTGAATTTTGCATGCAAATGGATGGAAATAGAAAACACCATTCTGAGTGAGGTAACCCAGACCCAAAAAGATGAACATGGGATGTACTCACTCATAATTGGTTTCTAGCCATAAATAAAGGACATCGAGCCTATAATTCGTAATAAATCCCAGAGAAGCTAAATAAGAAGGTGAATCCAAAGAAAAACATATAGTTATCCTCCTGGATATTGGAAGTAGACAAGATTGCCGGACAAAAAATGGGAACTTGGGGGGTGGGGTGGGATGGGGGTAAGGGGGGATGGGGAGGGAAAAGTGTGAAGTGGAGGATGGGAAGAGCTTGGGGGAATAGGATGGTTGGGATATAGGAAGGGTGGATATGGGAACAAGGAATTATATATCTTACTTAAGGGAGCCATTCTAGGGTTGGCAGAGGCTTGACTCTAGAGGGGTTCCCAGGTGTCCAGGAAGACGCCCCCAGCTAGGTCCTTGGGCAGCTGAGGAGAGGGTGCCAGAAATGTCCAGATCCTATTGCCATACTCATGAATATCTTGCATATCACCATAGAACCTTCACCTGGCATTGGATGGAGAAAATGACAGAGCCCCACATAGGAGCACCGGACTGAGCTCCCAAGGTCCTGATGAGGAGCAAAAGGAGGGAGATCATGAGCAAGGAAGTCAGGACCGTGAGGGGTGCGTTCATCCATTGAGACGGTGGGACAGATCTAACGGGAGACCACCAAGTCCAGTCGGAATGGGACTGATGGAACAGGGGACCAAACCGGACTCTCTGAATGTGGCTGACGGTGGAGGAGGACTGAGAAACCAAGGACAACAGGGATGAGCTTGAACTCTACAGCATAGACGGTCTCACTGTGAGCCTTGTCAGTTTGGTTGCTCACCTTCCTGGACTTAGGGGGAGCTGGGAGGACCTTGGACTTAACATAGTGAAGGGAACCCTGATGGCTCTTTGGCTTGGAGAGGGAGGAAGTGGGGGTATGGGTGGAAGGGAGGGGAGGGAAGGGGGAGGAGGTGGGGGGAGATGGAAATTTTTAATAAAAAAATGAGGGAAAAAAAGAAAATAGAAACATTAAAGAAACAAAAATAATAAAGAAAAAGAAGAGGCCTTTGAATGTACCCAGAGAGTAGGTCGTCTGCAATGTAGCGACAAGGTGACTACCTGCAAATGGAGGAGAGGGTTTCCCAAGCTATGAATTTTGTAGTATTTTGCACTTCCACTTTCAGAACTGGGAGGAGGTAACTTTCTACTGTTGAGACAACTCAGTCTGTGGTGTTTTGTTACGGCAGTACTAGCAGCAACACTAACTTGCTATTACTATCATTAGGACTTTATAAAGTTCTTGGCAGAAGATAGATTCCTGGATTTTGTGGGATAAATAAAAGGTGACAAAAATCTGGAGCCTATAAAGTCTGAAATAATAAATAAATTCAGGGCAATGCCATTTTCCCCCCAGGTTAAATTCGGCTACTCTGCTGACATTGGAAGTGTACTCAAACATAGACTTCTTTGCAAGTGCTTCTTTTCCCTCAGCCCAGACAACTGTCACCAATTAAACATGCTAGGTTCTTCACTGAGTTCTTAATTTGCATACTAAGTTGATGTGTGTCACAAAATATATGCTGAACCTCAGATACAGTTATTAGCACGAATACAGGTGAAATTTATCTATTTCTCTCACCAGGCCATAGATATTTAGGGCAGGTATAGCTAGAATTTCACCACATAATTTTTTTTTTTTTTTTTGGTTTTTTCGAGACAGGTTTTCCCTGTAGTTTCTAGAGCCTGTCCTGGAACTAGCTCTTGTAGACCAGGCTGGGCTCGAACTCAGAGATCTGCCTACCTCTGCCTCCCCAGTGCTGGGATTAAAGGCGTGCGCCACCACCGCCTGACCTTCACCACATAATTTTTGAAGAAATTAAATTCAATTATGAAATTGACAATATTTCTTATATAATGTTCTCCGAGGTTTATGCTATAAATTAATTCTGGGGAACATTGTTGGCATTTTGAATAAAATTTCATTTTGTTTATTTATTTTTACTGTGAGGTAGCTGGCTGGGGAGAAATGTATGCTCAGAATTGTTCATTTCTGTTTTATAGGTTTTGTTTGATGAGTCTGTTTTCCTTCTCTCTGACCAAAACACTCATGGAACAAATGAGGATGGAGCCTTTATACCTTGTGATCCTTGGGAACAAATGATTAATCCCACTGAAGAGCAAATTTGAGCAGTCTTAGCAGTGAATAGTTCCCTCAGAGAACTAAAAACAGGAGAGTGGAATCTGACTCACTGGATTTTACTCTGCAGATTGTTTATTCGGTTTAAATGAGGTCAGAGTCTTAGCTCTGTTTCTTTGGTTATGCTAAGCCTGCTCTTGTCTACAATACTTTTATTTCTAAGAGTTTTATCTATTTCTCAGAAGACTTTGCTGAAGCTACTTTGGAATTCTAGTTACTTAAAAAAGGTCTTTCAATTTTTGCCATCATATTGCTTTCTTATAATTGACATTTTAGGCACCTACTTTTGTCCAATTCTTCTAAAAACTCCATAAAATTTAGGTTTTATTTAAGGAAAAAGTTAAAGCTCTATAGTCGGCAGTAGTTGCAAAATGTGTTCGTTTCCAGAATCCCAGCTCTGTAGACAAAATTCTGAGTTTTAAACCAGGCTTTCCAATGAGAAAACAGAAAGTCTTAGACAAGTTACTTAATTTTTTTGTCTTGATTTCCTATTTGTAAAATACAGGATAAAAGAGAATGTTGCTACAATGAAAGAAAACTGTTTTTTTTTTTTTTTAAAGTTTGGTCGGAACATTGATTAGAACACAGATATACTCAGTAGATGGCAACTGCTGTCTTTGTGGCATGTATTGGACAGCTGTGACTGTCCCTGGCATGCAGGGCATGAATTCTATGTTTCCTTCCCTCAGTGTTGAGAACCAAGAACAAGAAATGCTCATTTCAAGTGTTAGGGTCATTGTACTGGTGGGGTATGGATTTGTAGTCATTAATATGGCCTCCTTTAAGGGAGGAGTCAGATGAACTTTCAAGTCACTCTCCATCCCAACCCTATTCTCATCCTACTAACTCGTGCCGATAAAAACACTGAATATGTTTTATTGTATGTTATACACATGAACTTGAGCTCTCTTCTACAGCACTGGGAAGCCAGTAAGATTTTTTTAAACTCATCTTTCCTCTTCTCTTTTGGTATTTCCCATCACAATTCTGATTTACTATCAGACAATGTCTCCCAAGTCTCTTTGGTGTCCTTCAGGTTTGGGGATCAGTTTTGGAGAAACTATTTAGAGTGGTCTTCTGAATGATCATCTGAAATAACAGCACAAATTAAGCTTAAAAACTAAAAATAATGGTGAGATGAGCAAACAAAAGTTGAGATAAAGCTAAAGGAGGAAGGCCAGACTTGAGGAAGGCCAGACTTGAGGCAGTGATGCTGTCTGCCAATGAGGTTCCAGGGAGTTAGACACATGGGGCAGGAGTGATCTCCTTATCAACACAGACTTTGAGATAGGTAAGAAAATTTTGCACCATTGGGCATGTCTGTCTATTTTGTTAAGCCCCGAGGAAAGACGGGTACTGTTTCTAGCCAGGCAGAAAGGAAAAAAAGGTAAATTCTTCGTTCTTCTCTCTTTCAAAGGGTTGGATGATGTTCATTCATACTATTGAAGGCTATTTGTTTTATTTAGTCCTCCAACTTAGATGCTAGTTTATCTGGAAACACACCTAGAAGAAATATTTGGGCAACACCATATCCTGTCAGTACATAGGAACCTTGTTAGAAACATGTGTCTTGGTTATATCATTGTTGAGTCATGGTTATGGTATTTGGTGATTTTAAGTGGATCACAACAGCACATTCGCACTCTTTTTTTTTTAAATTTTAATAAAAAAATTTCCATCTCCTCCCCTCTTCCTCCTCCGTCCCTCCTCTCCCCTCCACCCATACCCCCTCCCTCCCTCTCCAGGCCAAGGAGCCATCAGGGTTCCCTACTCTATGTTAAGACCAAGGTCCTCCCAACTCCCTCCAGGTCCAGGAAGGTGATCAACCAAGCTGAGAAGGCTCCCACAGAGTCCATCCATGCAGAAGAATCATAGCCCAGCGCCATTGTCCTTGGCTTCTCAGTCAGCCCCCACCATCGGCCACATTCAGAGAGTCCGGTTTGGTCGCATGTTCCATCAGTCCCGTTCCAACTGGAGGTGGTGATCTCCCTTTAGTTCTGTCCCACCGTCTCCATGGGTAAACGCACCTCTCACGGTCCTGACTTTCTTTCTCATGTTCTCCCTCCTTTTGCTCCTCATCAGGACCGTGGGAGCTCATTCCAGTGCTCCAATGTGGGGCTCAGTCATTTTCTGCATCTATCGCCAGGTGGAGGTTTTATGGTGATATGCAAGAAATTCATCAGTATGGCTATATGAACTGGCCTTTTCACACTCTTATTAGACATCACAGTTGAGATAAGCTCTCTTTCAAAGCAGACATTCCCCAGTGGTGTCCTCTGCCCTTGCTCTGACAGTTTCCATACTTGCTGTCTTGCATGCGTAGTCGTCCATATTTATAAATGCTCACATACTCGAGCCCATGAGCATCTTTTCTGTTTTAACCTCTGCTCACCCCATGGTATCTCTTTTGTTGTGGATCAATTGGAATGGCCTTCTTGTTGTGGAGCTGCCTTCCGGCAGTGTCTGTGACTAGATGCAAAAGCCAGGCCTTTCCTTCATCTTTCTCCTTGAATAAAAAAAGAAAAAAATCGTTATGAGTTCAAAATGACTGTAGAAAATATCAGTTATCAAATATTCCTGGGAGCTCTGCTTTGGGCTTGTGACAAGGGACCTTGCAAGTTGGGGAAAAGTAGTGAGAACAGACAAGAATAGTTTCAGAAAGACAGTCATTAGTTTGTGCTTGGTCCTCTAGAGACTACTTTCATTTTCATTTGGTATGCTTCCTGATTGTCTGTTTTTTTTATCTGACACTCTTTGCTCTGGAAGAAAAAATCTCCTTCAAAAATAGAGAAGAATATTTCCTTCAATTTTAAGCTCAGCTGTTCATCAAGTTGTTTAGTTGGTGTAGAGAGAAAGGGGCTCCCATCAGCACACTGATGTCATAGGTTGATTGGAAATTTGGTGACTGTACCAGATCACTCTCTTCAATGGGTTAAACTATTACATGCCAAAAAATATCAAAATATAAAATAATATTTTAGGTTGCATTAAGGAGGCTGATTATATAACAGACGTGTGCAAGGAACTTTGTGTTTCCAATGTGCTATCCTGGGAGAGAAGAATTCTCCATGGAAATGAGCAGCACCTCTGTCTTGTTCATGAATGGACCAAACATCTGTTTGGCAACACCATACTTGTTATTGGTAGTTCATTTTCAGATATATAAATAACTGTATGGGAATTTCTTACAATAGAAATTGGGCTAATTTCTGCTAAAATAATAGGTCAGGAACACTTTCAAACATTATGACCATATGAGTTCCCTTTTATTAAACAAAGAACAAATATGTATTCAATTATTTTCTTTTCTATGAAAATAATATAAAGGATATTGTATATAGACCATCCTCCCCCCCCTTTCCTAAAAATGGTTTGCAACAGGCACTTTTTGAAAAGTAGAATATCATAAACAAGTGTTGATCTCAGAAATCTTGACTGGGGATCTTGCAGTCTTTGTGAAAACTTCAAAGAGTCTGTAAAGGTCTTTGTGCGGCCTAACGCTCTTTGCCAGGGCAGTAGATAAAAGGAAACATATCAAATGCCAGAGACTCCCCAATTCCAGTGTGTTATCTAGTTGCCTTTTTCTCTATTTTATTTATTCTGTTTATACTGACTTTATTCCATGACCACTGGGAAAATAAATCCACCCTACAAAAGATACCTTTCATTTGAGCCTCAAGCTTGTTTATAGATGACCATATTTATAAGCAGATTAAAAATATGGTTAGTTTTGTCTGTGGAATTATTTATACAAACATGACTGTTTCTAAAGGCTTTCCTTGATCACTTGTTCTAAAATAGACCCACATTTTTCACGACTTCAGTCCACTTGCTCCCTCTGCTTTATTTTCCTCTCACAGTTTCAATACTATCAGGTATATAGTTACTTGTTCATTTTTAAAAAGCTATCCCTTAGCCCCGTGCTAAATCCTCAGTGGCTAGAATAATACTGCAGAGATACAGGACGGATGATGGAATTAAAGAAATAGTTTATAAAAATATAAAATTTAAGTGATTGGCATATGTTCAAGAAACTTATCATTGCAAATAAAGAACATGTCATACCATAACATAATTATTTAAGACAATAAACTCTGGAACTATGAGACCAAGGTCTCACTATTGAATCAACTCTTTATTGCTCAGTCTATTAATCCTCTTCTTATTTAAGAACATATATGCTCCACATCCTTTCCAGCATTAGCTATCAGTGGTGTTTTTGATCTTATCCATTCTGACCAGTGTAGGATGATGTCTCAGAGTCGTTTTGATTTGCATTTCCCTGATGGCTAAAGATGTTGAGCAATTCTTTAAGTGTCTTTCAGCCATTTCCAATTCTTCCTCTGTAAATTCTCTGTTTAGATCTGTACCCCATTTTTGATTGGATTATTTGGTAATTTGATGTCTAGTTCCTTGAGTTCTTTATATATTTTGGAGATCAGTCCTCTGTCCAGTGTGTGGTCAGTGAAGATCTTTCCTGTTCAGTAGGCAGCTTTTTGTCTTAGTGACTGTGTCCTTTGCCTTACAGAAGCTTGTTAGTTTCAGGAGGTCCCATTTATTATCTGTTGCTCTCAGTGTCTGTGCTACTGGTATTATATTTAGGAAGTGTTCTCCTGTGCTCAAGTATTCAAGGTTACTTCTGGAGGGAGCACAAACTTGTATAGCCACTTTGGAAGTCAGTGTGGCAGTTTTTCAGAAAACTAGGAATCAATTTACTTCAGGGTCCAGCAATACCATTCTTGGGCACATATCCAAAAAATGCACACTCATACCACAAGGACATTTGACCAACTGTTTTTCATAGCAGCGTTAATCATAATAATCAAAACCTGGAGACAACCTAGATGCTTCTCAACTGAGGAATGGGTAAAGAATATGTGTAATGTGGTACATTTACACAATGGAGTACTACTCAGCAGTAGAAACCAATGATAAAACAGTGCCATCTTGAAATTTGTATGCAAATGGATGGCACTAGAAAAAAAAACATCCTGAATGAGGTAACCCAGACCCAGGTAGACAGACATGGTATGTACTTACTTATAAGTGGATATTAAATGTCAAGCAAAGGATAAACCAGCCTATAGTTCATGATCCCAGAGAAGCTAAGTAACAAGAACCCTAAGAGAGATTACATGGATGCCCCTGGGAAGGGGAAACAGCAAGATTTCCTGAGAAAATTGGGAGATAGGAAGAAGAGAGGGTGGAAGGGGACACGGAGGGGATAAAGGGAGGATTAAAGAGAACATGAGAAAATGGAATGCTTTAGAAGGGGGGAAGAACAGTGTTAAAAGGAGGAAGAACAGTGAGGGAGAACAAGGAAAGAGATATCTTGATAGAGGGAACCATTAAAGGGACAGTGAGGAACATGGCACTAGGGAAATTCCCAGGAATCCACAAGGATGACCCCAGCAAAGACTCTAAGAAACAGTGAAGAGGATGCCTATACTAATCTTCCCCTGTAATCAGACTGATGACTACCTTAATTGTTATCATTGAACCTTTAACCAGCAACTGATAGAAACAGATACAGAGATCTACAGTGAAGCACTGGATTGAGCTACCAGAGACCAGCCCAAGAGAGAAAGGAGCAGAGGGATCAAGACCATGATGGTTATACCCACAGAAATAGCTGACTTGAGGTAGTGAGAGCTCACTGATTCTGAACTGATTGTTTGGGAATCTGCATAGGACCAAACTAGACCCATTGGATGTGGGGGACATTTGTGAGGCTTGAGCAGTCTGTGGAGCTACTGGCAGCGCAACCAGAATTTATCTCTAGTGCTTGAACTGATGTCTAGGGGCACATTCTTTTTGGAGGGATACCTTGATCAGCCTACATGTAGGGGGAGGTCCTTGGTCTTGCCTCAAAGTGAAGTGTCAGACTTTGTTGACTCCTCTTGGGTAGCCTTACCCTTTCTGAGGAGTGGATAGGGGAGTAGGGTGGAGGAGAAGGAGGAACAGAGGAGAAGAGGAAGTGAGAACGGGGATACCTATGTAAAATGAGAAAAGATTGCACTTAAAAAATTCTTAGTGAGAAAAGGAAAATATATACATATGTAAAAGTTAGCATATATATAAAAACTTTTAATTCTGTTTTAAATATTAGAAATATTCTGTTTGAAGTATCTATCAAAGATTGCCCAGCTCATGAAAATAATAGTAATCAGGAGAGACCAGATTTCAACAACAATGACAATACCTAAAACAATTAGGGCATTATCCCAGCTGCAGGAAGTTCTTAGCATTTCATGACATCTCTTGCCAAGTGGTTTCAGTTTTAACTTAAAAATTGGTGCCATTAAATATATCAGCGATAATGTCTTCAGGCTTTTGCCATGTGTGCACATGGGAAACAAAACATGAACCATGAGCCTTTTTTTTTACTTTCCTTTCTTTCCTTTGTAAATTGTACACAGACCTGGTTAGACTAGTTGTATCACCTTGTGGGTTATAGATTTAGATAGATATTTAAAACTAAAACTGTGACTTTTGAATTAACTTGAGGGGCAGATTAAAACCCATTGGAAAGTCCGTGGTTAAGAGGATTGCTGGTGAGAGCCACCTAAGATCAGCACTGAAGTTAGGAATGGCATGAACTTCTCCTGGTGCTCACCCAACACAAGCTCAGATGGAACCATTTCCAAAGGTCAGGAAGGAGACTCAGGATCACTCCTGATGTAGAAGCTGAAGAACTTCCCAGTTCTCTTTCCTCTTTGCAGTCCTAAAGGACCAGAAACCTGTGTGTGTCACCACCGTATTATAGTTTCCCCTTGATGAGCAGTGTTACCTTTCCACATGTGTTAGACAAGCAGATTCACAGAGAGGTACTGTGAACACGTTTGTGCTTTTGTAACCAACAGCAGGTACTGTGTACCCACATTCATTTGTAATGGTCTAAGGTAACTTCAGAACATTAATGAGACTGGGAATCTCAACTGACTAGAGTATACTTAATGAGTCACTGTGACTGCTTTCTGGGAAACTCTTTTTCTGCATCAAACAAAGACTTGTTGTCATTGCGTACTATATGTAAATGCTCTAAATCGTGAAAATGTTCAAGGATTCTAGAAAGGATCGGCGGCATATGCTTTATGTCTGGCAAATGGAGATATTTTCTAATACCTAGTAAATGTCAAAGATGAGATATAGCACACAAACTGACAGATTCATGGTAAATTTAAGGCTATTTTTGGCATTCATTAAAAGTGCCTAAACATGACTGCATAGAGTACTATTACGGATGCATTTTCTTCCCACTTCTTATTGTTTTGGACTCTTCAGATAACCAGGTGGCGTTCTCCCGTTTTATATCAGCACAGTATCTGAAAGAAGAGCGTAGTTCTTTCCAGAATGCGTTGAAAGTCTCTTTAAATGCCACCACATCAGCTGCTTTGGAATTTGCTGTGCAGACACACACTGCATGCTTGCTAGTTCTAGCCTTCCTGATGTTGTTGGTCTCTGCCCTAGTTCTTTCTACCAACAATTTTCCTTTCCTGTCTCATCCGGCTTGGTTTACTTGGTATCTCTGACTACAGACTCAACTTCCCTCCACTTCAAGTCCAATCCTGACTTGAAACATTAACCCTGAGTGGCCCTTGTCTTCTGTCTTCATCTATATTGGAGTACAATGTCTTAACACCTGCCCATTTTTTTAAAATGATGCCTTCAATTCATTATATTGCATGACATCCCTGTACTGCAATTCCACTGTCTACTATTTTCTCCATGTAACAGTCTGGGTTTCCATCTCTTGCACTTGATAGGGGTGTCATTAGATACAGTCTCGCCCCTTTGTTCAAAGCTGTAATATTATCATCTAAGAAATATGCAATCATATACTCCTCTTAGGTGAACATCTGCCATAAGTTAATGTCTGTTAAGTGAGATTTCACTAATATTATATTAGGGATGTAGAGGCTAGGTTTTCTAAATGCCCTACCCTTTGCTGTTACTGAGATATATGTATAAAACTAGGTCAATGGTGTATAACTAGAAGCATGGTAAGTCTTGGGTCCATCTTTATTTTGATTCAGTGTTCTTTGTGACAGATTCCTGCTCAATTGTGTATGTAGGTATGTTAGGTATGTTAACCACTGAAGGAGTCATAATCTTAAACTGGCAATTTACCTTACCCTTCAAGGCTGACACAACACTAAAAGAAGAACCGACATTTATTTATTTTTTGTTTTTTCTGGCCAGCTTTTACAGAGTTCTTCCCAGACCCTCAAAAATGTATTTAGAAGTCTCCAGTACTGCCCTAACCGTGAAGTCAGTCTGAGTCTTGGGAGCAAGCTTTCCAGGAAGATCAACCTATGATGAGACAGCCATCATCCAAAACTGGAGCCGTCACTGCACTACAGAAACTGAGACCACCCCCCCCCAAGGAGAAAACCCATGGTGAAATTAGAGATAGCACAAAGCTCTGTAGATCCAGACTTAAGATAACTATCAGTCGGAACACAGTTTGACTATGCCTTCTTGAATATGTGTACTTCATTTTCAACATGATCAATGTTGCAGCTCCTGCCAGGACTACCAAAGCTAGGAGATGATATCAGCTTTATCTTTCTGATACAACCATGGTGATCAAATTTCTTTCTTGTCTTTCAGTGCTAGTTTTTCTATTTGATATCTGGGGAGAACACCCCAACTTATTTTTTTGGAACTTGCCAAATAATATAGGCTTCCTATTATCCAGGACTGGCAATCACTCCTTGCCAAGCTCCTGTCCGTTCTCCAGTACGCTCAATTAATCATGAGGGGCCCATCCTGCCAACAGTTTGCTGTACTACAGGTTGAGATGCTGGACCTTTAGGCCTGAGATAACTGTTCCTTCAGTGAGTGGGTTAAGTGGTGGGCCTGGACCCCTTTATCTGGCCACTTCACCTTTTTACCCCAGATCTGAAAGTAATGTGACATGACTTACCTCTGAGCTTCACTAGATAAAATATTATTTCAAAATTCACAAAAACCTTTGAAGCCTTAAAAGACAAAGAATTAGAAAATTAAGAATTTTTGCCTATACAGTATATTATCTTAGATTAATTCCTTTTTGATTTAATAAGCCTCATAAGTCCTTCTTTACAGACAGTTCCTTTCCTTCTAGAGGACCTCTGAGTTCATTTTTTAAACACTTCTAATTCACAGATGAGAATATGTGAGCTTGTGTTAATGTGGCTTGTCTAAGATCCCACGGAAAAAGCCAGGCTTGTTGAGTCTTCTCTTAGAAAAAGTTAAATCGTCTAATTCAGCTTTAAAATTTTGAGTTATTTGCAGATGAGAAAGATTCTTTATCTCCAGCTGTTGGGGACTGATGGATTCCAATGATGTTTAAAAATCAGAGAATGGAGCCGGGCGGTGGTGGCGCACGCCTTTAATCCCAGCACTCGGGAGGCAGAGGCAGGCGGATCTCTGTGAGTTCGAGGCCAGCCTGGTCTACAAGAGCTAGTTCCAGGACAGGCTCTAAAAAAGCTGCAGAGAAACCCTGTCTCGAAAAACCAAAAAAAAAAAAAAAAAAAAATCAGAGAATGGTCATTGGATTATACCAATACTGGAAAAAAACATCTTCAGGGAGAATTTCAATTCTTAGAATTATTTATTTCAAAAACCAAGAAAATCCTTAAATATGAGTAGTGACTGACAGAGTCAGCAGGGGGAGCCAGCTACTAGAATTTGGAAATGTATTATCCCTTGGCTTTTGTATTTGTCTTAAAATTTCTGCTAAAATTTATAAAATCAGGTTCCATAAACTGCATTATAAACTGCTGATAATCTGTGATTAAATATATGTAAAACTCTATTGTTTAACCTTTAATTATTTTAGGGACAACTAGTTCTGATGCTAACACTTGGGAATATTGTCAGATCCCACAAGTTTAAGGGCACAGTTTTTTTTCCCACAGATCTGCTGCGTCATATTAGATGGCCACCCACATGTTTGGGAGGGTGTCTAATCTGCTTACAGTTCCAGTTGCCTGGATAACACCTCAGTGCCTCCCACAGGCACTTGAGGTGTAGATGATTCACTAGGTGACTGGCAAGAAAGTTAGGAAGTGTTACACTTATGATTACAGTTTCTTTACAAAGACTACTTATCCGAAGAACAGTCAAAAGACCTGAACGGAAGAGAAGGTAGGTTGTTTTAATCACAGTTCTATTGCTGTAAAGAGACACCACGGCCATGACAAACTCTCTTAAAGAAAAACATTTAATTGGGGGCTTGCTTACAGTTTCAGAGTCTTAGTCCATTTTCATCATGGTGGAGAGCAGGTTGCAGACATAGCATAGTGCTGTAGAAGTAGTTGAGAGGTCTGTCTTGATCTTTAGGCATCGTGCCTGTGCGCACATGTGCACAACAAACACACACACACACACACAGAGAGAGAGAGAGAGAGAGAGAGAGAGAGAGAGAGAGAGAGAGAGAGAGAGAGAGAGAGAGAGAGAGAGAGAGAGAGACTGAGACTGGCATGGGCTTTTGAAACCTCACAGCTCACCCCTAATGACATACTGCCTCCAACAAGGACACAACTAATAATCATTCTAGTTCTCAAATAGTGCTACTCCCTAATGACTAAGCATTCAAATATTTGAGCCTATGGGGGCCATTCCTATTTAAAACCACCACATTCTACTCCATGGCCCACATAGGCCTGTAGTCACATCATAATGCCAAATGACGTACAACTTAAAAAGTCCTCATAATCTCAATATTGCTGACAAGTCCAAAGTTAAGTGTCTTTTCTGAGATTCCAGGCAAGCTCTTAACTGTAATCCCCTATAAAATAGAAATTGAAAATCAGATCATATACTTCCAAAATATAATGGCATGGAATATGCATTACCATTTCAAAAGGGGAAAAAAGGAGCACAGTGAGGAAATACTGAACAAAAGCAAGACAAAAAGCCAGAAGGACAAATTCCAAAGTCTGCATCTTTATGTTTAATGTCAAAGTAGTCTTTGAAATTCCAACTCCCTTCAGTGTTGCTGACTGCAACAGACGTCTCTTGCACTTATTCCACACTGCGTCTACCTATGGAGGCCACTGATATTCACACCACCACATAGGGCTCCTCATGCTGTCTCCTCATGCTATCGGGACCTGACCATCCCGGCATGTAAGTATCTAGCACATAGGAAGTGACACTGAACTTTGGAACTTAGAAATTTTTCTCAGATTTCAATTCATAGACATGATTGTTTATTGGCCATATGCTTGAACTCAATCATCTAGTCCTATCTGTACCGGATTCAATATTGTTTGAAGTTGATGGAAGATGAGCAAGCATGGTCTGATGCTGAGGTTTGTACTTACCTTTTATTGACAGTGATTATAGAGTTAGATGTATTTTATGCCTCGAGAACTTAAGCTGGAAGCTCTTACCTAGTGTGGCCATGTTGGTCTGTAGTGTGAACTATTCAGAGGAGGAATACCATTGAAGGCCTATTTCCTTCACAGGGCTTTGAGGTAATTCTAATGGGACTTTTAAGCACTTTGACTAAAGTTAATAAAGACCAAGGCTTGAGTCTCCCTGACTTCATATTCTGAGATGTGATCTATTCCTCCTACATGTTCTTCCCCACTAGTTCCTCTGCAGAGGCAAACCAATAAAAACACACAATCTCAAAACACAAGATGGGTTCCCCCATCTTGACCACCGTGGCTGGTACAATCCCTCCTCCCTTTCTCCTGAAATTATCAGAGCTTGGTCCGAATATTCTTAATTTTTCTTCATTTCCAACACATATAATTCACATAAAATGATTGTAATTAAAATTTTGTACCTTGTTTTAAAATGTAAATATCTATAAAGAGTAGCTTCGCCTGTGCTGTCAGAGAGGGACTAGAGACAAAAACCTCATAACAAACCGGTGCATAAAATTGACAGTGGGATTCCAGATGTCAGGGCTGGAGCAAAGGCATTTCATGGGAGACAGAAGGCTGGAGACTTTATTCTCCTATTCATACAAGGAAGCTTTAAAACAACTATTCCCTTGCCTATGGTTACACTTCAAACCAATATCGAGGGAGGCAAAGAAACCTAAAGGCGTAAAAACCAGACAAATAAGGAATTAGCTTTTATTCTGTAAATGGGTAAGCCATTAAGAGATGTTTTTTAAAAAAAATTTGTAGACCCCTGAGGAACTGTGCTAAAATTATTTTAGTTCTGGACAAGAGGAAAGGAGAAATAGAAAAGAAAATAATAAATCTAGGAAAAATCAGCCCAAGAATGAAAAAGCAGAAAAATTCAACATTATGTTAGGAACTCTCACTCAGAGCCAAACAAACTTGCTTACAAACAATAATAGCAAAAAGAAATGAGATCACTTATGAAATCAAAGACATATTAAATGATCTAGGAAAGTACTTTAAATTAACATATTTAAAGTCTTTGAAGTAATGAAGAAAAAATAATATCCAGAATATTGGGAATATTAAAACTGAAAGAGGTGCCTGTGAATTGTAAGCCTGTTAGATTCTGTATAATTAAGAGCTAATTAAAATGGAAACCACAGTAAACATTCTGCTTGAAGGAGCTGAGGGCAAAAGTTTTTAGTATAGAACTTTGAAAGCAGAGCTTAAAATGACAAAAATAAAAGATATTTGAAAGCAAAGTTTATATGAATATGTAATATATTTAGATTTCCCAAAGGTAAAATATACAATATTCAGAAAGAGAAACAATTTCCAGGACATAAAAAACACAAACTCTTATGTTGAAGGAATTTTTTAAATTCTAAATTTAATAAATTGATGATCACTTAGAATGAATATATCATGCCTTATAGCCTTAAGATTTCAAAAACCAACACCCAGCTATACTATTAAAAAGAAGACAAACAAATTGTAGAAAATTCAACAATGAAAACAAAGAGAAAATGGCTGAGTAATGAGTAATATAGTATATTTAGTTAAGTATAATACATTATACAAGCTTACTTTATACACTTATCTAAAATATAATTTTAAGACATGGAAAATAAAATATTTTACAGAATTCACATATCATGAACAACAAAAAAAACAATGCCAGATTTGGGATACGTTCCTATGCTTTTCTGGTTAGGAGTATCTCACAAGCCTCCAAAGCAGTAAGGGGTATTACCATCGCTTTTGGTTGGTTGCCCACCAGAACGTGAAGATAAAGCCCTATTGCTGAGGACGACACATACTGATGTCACAAGAGATGGAGAAGTCAAACTAGAGATGAACTGGAAGCATCCTTTCTGCTGGCTAATTGCTGTGCAGTATGTAAGGAAGAAAAGTCATCAACAGTCCTACTAATTTGTGAACTCTGTGAGCTACAGTAATTATCTACCTGACAAGATGTGCACATTATAATGATTATAATGGTGGCATGAGTATTATAGGGGGAGCTGACCACTTTCAGATTGGAATCAAAGATTCAAGACTTCTTCAAGGAAGAAACTCATGCCTGGTATTATAAACATGATAGAGACTGAAGAGATAATAGGCCCAGGGAGGAAATCAACTACTAACATTTTGCTAAAAGGACATGTGGTCAAACTGCCTTCTAAACACCTGTGGTTGTAGCCCTCCAAGCATGCAAGGTGTGGAGATAGAAACCAAAAGTGGCACGGTGCCCCATCATGAAACATAAGTTTGCTGGATCCTTATTAGGAGCATAAATTGCCTGATGTTCTGAATAAAGCTGACTAATTCATGAGACTTTAGTTTGTCTCCTGCATTGGCTCCATTCCTTCAGGTCCTACTGCCTCTAAAGTGGTAAGCGTTGTGCTTGTCATATAAAGTCATGAGTAATATTTGTGGAGCATTTTCTTTGCATTAAACATTATTCTAGGATATTGGCATGTTTAATCTTATTCATGGGCATTATAAGCATAAAGTAAAAAAATACAATGCCAATATTAGGTAAAAACAGTTTATTTTTAAAAAGGTAACATTATCGTTTTTCCAAAGTTGTTTTATTGATCAGTATCAAAAGACTTTTCAGAGATGCTTATGTCATGAGGTTAGTTTTCTTCAAGTCTTTCAAGGAAAGTGACTTTCATTTGTCTAACATCAATAATAATGCAATTATGTCTGTAAGGCACTAGATATAAATCCAGAACGCTCTGACTTTATTATGGAGGTTATTTAATGTTATACAGCATCATAACACTGACATTTATTAACTCCTGTTCTAAAACAGCACAAAAAAAGAGGAATGGAGGCATAGCTTTCCAAGTGCTTTCAGCTCACATGGCAAAGCTGTCATTTGAACTCTGTCCGTGGTTCTAGATGTTTGTATCTCACTAAAATTGCACCACAGATCTTGCAATTTTTTTTCTGAAATTTTATCTTTAAATCTCTGCTTGTTAGGTCACTGTATTTCTCTTTAGTTTGCCACATATTCTGTAATTTACTCAAAATACACTACTGAACACATTTTTTTTTTTTTTAAATTTCAGCCATCAGTGCCTTCACTGGTGTATCTTAGGCTGAAATCACTGTCCTCTGCCATCTACTGTGCATACCTTTGAATTCAGCTTAGGAAACACCTTTCTTTAACAATTGCTGGTATTGTGGATGAGCGTTAAAATATTTAGCAACAAGTAGGATAAAGTACCATGATTAACAGAGTGAATACATTGACCAGTTCAAAGTAATAGAGACCACAAGTACTATAACTACATGGACACATACAGAATATCACCCCAGTCTGGAACCCCCTATCTCAGCTCAGGCAAAGGAGTTCTGTCAGTCAGCCAGACTTCTGTTGTCCCACACTTAAGTGTTGAAATGGTAGCAAATACAGTCTTCACCTGGGTGCAATGAACATATTCACGTATTACCTAATAGTGTTTTGTTTGTCTAAAATAAAGGTAGTAAAGTAAAGATAGAAAAATATTTTCTCCTATTTCACAGAACAAGGTTATTCTATGCTGGGGGATTTTAGAAAATTATTGGAGTTAAGGTATCAAGCTCAGTAGCTTTTCCTCCGGTCTTCAGGTAATATTTACTAGTTAAAATACAAATAATATACCACTACACCCAATGACACTTCTGTAGTACGTGTTTTTAAGGTTGAGTTCTAAACATGAATAGAATGCCTCATCTCTAATATTTCACTGATTTGGACAAAGAAAAAAATAAGAAAAAAGACTCTGCATAGAAAAAAATTACAATTCTCAGATTTGACAACACAAGGTTAAAAAGAAAACTGTGGATAAAATGTTAGTATACTTGAGTTGGATCTCAGTTTTCATGAGCCTTTTTGGTAGTTGACAGGAGTTTTATTGTGATTTACCATGAAGTTAGCGGAATTTAATTATCAAGAATTTTGTGTTCACAGAATATTTAAAGAGGAGTCTTAGCAAGAATATTGACATACTTATAAAACGTATAAAAAGTCAAATACTTGAACACAGTCAGTGAGTGACAGAAAACATCTTCTAGCCTTGGCTTGGTCATGCCTCCCCTTACTCAAGACTGTCTTTCCCACTCTCAGTACTCCTTAGTGGCCTGTAGCACTTTGTGTAGAATTGAGGCTTCATGGGTCCTCCCCTCCTTATTTTTGTGTGCTCATTGTTGTCCTTGTTCAGCTCCTGTTTAGGCAGTCATGCTGATGAGACTTAATATATGTAACTTCTCACAATACTGAAAGACACAGTCTTACAGCAAGCTTCCTGATCTTCTGACTCATACATGCTTTCTGCCCCCTCTTCAGCAATATTCCTCCAGCTTTAGGTTCAGGAGTTGCTTTCTAGATGTATCTATTGGGACTGAGCTCCACAGTGGTGCATATACCTTGACAGTAACTAGCAGCTCTGTAATTGGACTTAAGATCCAATCAACAAGCAGGAAATCGAGCCTGGTACTGGAATTCTAACCAGCTACCCAGGACTAGAGAAGTCATGGGGTTTGGGGAAGAACCTAAAACTGTTACTTTACTAACCAAGCTTAAGCTCTAACTACATTCTACCACATTTTTGACATCACCTTAGGGATAAGTTAGCTGATAATAATGTGGGTTTGGGGTTAATAGATTGTTCTTAGTGTCACATAGTGTCTTGGTGACTCAGCTGTCAGCTCTGATTTCCACATATTCTTCCACGTCTATTCTGAGTCAATGGGCTCAAAGGCTTAAGAAAGAAACACAGGTGCCGTCAACTCTGAGTACTTACTGGTTGGTAGTCACAGCGCAAAAATTTGCATGCGCTCAGACAATTTAGTTTATCTATATTTAAAATATTATTGATCATCTCTGAGCCCTCCCACCATCCCCTCCTGACTGTGAGAGGAACAGAGTCCCCACCGGATGCTAATGCCCTTGTAGAACAAGGGTGAGGGTACCATATATGGGCATGACCCAAGTTGGCATCGTAGCTCTGGGCCAGGCCTTCTACCTACCTAGCCTTGAGCCTCAGAGCTGAGAGGCAAGGTGCCCAGGCTAGGATGTTGTAGGAATCCTCCAGAAGCTGCCTTTCTCCCTTTGAATCCAATCCTTCCCCCATACGCCATGATTCTCCATGTTTGATGATAATTCAAAACAGTATAGAATTATAAGGAATTGTGGAAGTAAACTCTCAATATAAATAGTAAACATTCATTGACCATCCTACAGGTAAAGCTAAGTTGTTTTCCGATTTTCTTCAGGAAATCATATTATATTTATGTACATCAAGGGGAGCGTGTCATCAAAAATTCATCATAGATCATTTCCCTTCAATCATCATAAAATTGTATAATTACTTTAAAACCTGATTTCATCCTATTAAATATTTGACAATCTAGATAAAGAAATTTAAGAAAGGGAGACAAGTGATATATGACATTTTTTTATCTCATCCACTTCAAAGGCATCCTCAGAACTGAGTGTGAATTGAAAAGCACACATAACATTATCCACTGGGATACAGAAATAAAATACTTCAGCATTAGTCTACAGCTTCTTTAAAAATTATTTTTCATGCAACTCTATACAAATAAAATTTTGCAATGATGTAATGTCACATACTTGAAGTTATTGCTTTTACTTTTTGGAGAGTTTACTTATAGCAGTAGTTATAAAAATATTTGATTAGGGATAGATGATATGGACAGAAAGATTTAATATGTTTTTGTCCCAGTGCATTTGTGGGAGCTGATGAAATCAGTTGAGGGCTTAGCCTCTACCTACTGTGTAAGCCTGAAGTTCTTTTAAATAAGAAGACCCAGCAGCGAGGAGGATGTTGTAAATGAAGCATGGGAGCATCTGGAAGACGTGTTATCTAGAACACAGAACCAGAATCATGAGGTTAAATGAAACCCTGTCTTGCCTGCATTGTCTCTCACCTTTGGAATATGCTGAGCTGTAACAAAAAACAGATCCTTCACATATGGTTGTCTAAGTGCCCATGTGGGAGTCTGAGAGGTAAAGGGCGAGTGAGACTCCCTGTGAATCGAAGTGAAGCATGCAAAGTAAAGTAGTAGATTATCCTGTTTGTGACAGCTTCAATGACAAAGTCAGCCTCAACTGCATAGAGACGCAAGATATTTTTAAGAGACTCTATGTCATGTGAGAAACAGGACCTGGGAAGATGGCTATGCAAATTAAGGGAACTGGAATACACACAAGAGGCCCTGCATTTGAATTGCCAGCAACCACATTAAAATCCAGATGTGGTAGTAAGCATCTATAACTCTTGAATGGGAATGTCCTGAGGCAGGAGGATCTCTTGCAAGCCAGGCAGTATAACTTACCTGGTGACTCCCAGGTACAGTGAGAGAAAATATAAGATAGAGAGGGCTAAAGAAAGATACACCATGGGAACCTCTGGTCTCCACAAATGCCCACACATATGTGCCTGGGCACATCTGTTCACAGGAAAGCACATGCACGTGTGCATACATACAGGCGCGCACACAGCAAGACTTTTATAGCCTAATGGGCAGATGTTATTTTTTTTCATTAATTAGAAATTTCAAGTAAAAATCTGTAATTCAGATTTTAAGTATATTCAGGACTTGCTGGCCATCAGATATGTACTTTTGTTTATTGTCAATCTATATTTTGGATAATTTTCCCAATATTTTGCTTTTACTGCTTGGAAATTGTTATTGTGTTGTTCTTTGTGGCTGTAAAACTGTCTGTGGACACAATTACAGCCCATTATGTTGTCTCCCTCCAGAGAAAATCTGTGTTACTTCTTGTAGATTGGTTCATCCTGGGGGCTCTCACAATAATGAGTCACTTCAATTTTATTTTAAGAATTGAAATAATTTGAGTCTCAGTACACTCCACTCAAAGGCTAACAGACTCCTAATTTATACTTTCTCCTAGGACACAGTATCTAATTTCCTCCTAAAAATCCTTACAGCTTCCAACTTTATCTTAGAAGTCCTGTTTTGAGTGGTCACATGAGGTATGGCGGAATTCTTTTTTCTGTGATATTTCTTTTGCAATCTGCAGAGAAACAGTATTTCATACTGATGGGCTCAATTTCATAAGCCTCTTGGTAGTTTTCCAATGCTTTGTTAAATCTGAGAGCCTTTAAGGACTTATATACATATATATTATATATTATATTACCATTAGCTGAGCTACCATTGATTCACCATTAGTACAACCTGGTGTGTTCAGCAGAGATTTTCATGGGAATTCAAGCTTAGCATGAAAGCTTCATTACGACCTTCTTGCTTTGAGTGGTCCATCCTTCATGGAATGCAAAGAGCTTGAGGAATAGAGAAAAGAGGCGCAACGGATATTTACCTTGGTAGTGATTAGAGTCAGAATTTCAGAGAAGCACAACATGACAGTCCTTTGTCCTGCCAGCTCAAACCCACTCAAGGCAGATGGGCTCTAGCACCAGCCAGGGATTTGCTGTGTGCTGTAAAATAGCCTCTGTGGGTAGTTGTAGCCTCTTCTGTCCAAGTGGCTCAATAAGATATATTACAGTTTCTAAGACATGGATCTCCTTTCTATTCAACAATCTATTACTCACTGCAGAGCAAGCGAAGGAGTAACAGAGGCACTTAGGTGCTTAATTCAGTGTGCTTAGGGGAATCTCCTTATAGACTAGAATAAAGTCATTGTTCCTACAGAGGAAATTGCAGCAGCTTAATTTTGCTAATAGAGGAAAACCCTCTATAAGGCTAATATTTGAGATTAATGTATGCACACGGGTTCACGTGCACACACACATTTAACATAGAGACACATGCTTTTGAAGTGTTAGATATTTTACATATGAACTACATCATTAATTGGTACTTTAATAATCTTGAAGCTTAGTGTTTAAAATGCTGTGCACATATAAGGGCTCACATATGCTCTAAGTTTTAGATTGTGTTGTTTCCAAGGCTTTCTGAGGAGACCTCCTGGGGTGCAACTTCTTATTAAGAAGCTTCCTGCTCTGCCCTCTGCCCTGCTGTAAATGCTGAGGGGACTGAATCACAGTCTCCATGCAGGCCAGCTCTCCCACCTTTATTGCCTAGCTTCTTCTATTTCCCCCAAGCACACATGAATGGCAGGTGCTACAGATCTTTTTAAGTTTAGTATTATATTTTTAGAAAAAGACATTTTTCCCCTGTCTGAAAACTTCTTCTAAATCCTGAAGTTTACTTTCTTCAATCAAGATCTTTCCTTCAGTTCTCTAATATGCTAGCTTATTAAATTGCTGCTCCACTTCAGGGGCTTCACGGAAAGGTCAGATGTGGTGTTTATGCTCTCCAGCACTGTGTAGCAAGCTCTGACTAAAATATGAGCATGAATAAGACATCTTACCTCCTCTCTGCTCTCTATCCCAACCCACGGGACAGTCCTTCTTTGTGTTTCCGTTGATATAACAGGAAATTTCAACCTGTAATTACGATTACTACTAGGTAAAACTAGTAGA